>NC_043701.1:26703972-26705382 GCF_006229205.1 Suricata suricatta
AAGCAAAAAATACATAAATAAATAAGTCATTACTTTGACTTGATTCAAGTGCTATTACTTTAACGATTTTTCTTTTCACCATACTTCTATTTCTCTTACCTAAATCACAAATCATTTAGGAACCACAGACTGTAACGTAAGGGGAGAGTGGGACAGAGGAACAGCCTCAGATTATTTATTCTCCGGAAGAAAAAAAAAAATCCCCAGAAAGCCTTCCATCCCATCTCCTTACAGGTTAGAACAGTTAATCTCGTTTCTGTCTAGACATGATGGTGCGGGGGTTGGAGGGTTATCAATCAGTGTAATTTACCTATAGTAAGGTTCTTTTCCATTCTAAGCTTGATTCGTAATTGGATTTTTTTTAAAGTGCAGCCCCCAACACACCAAAATTCTAGATTCTCCCACCCTCTCCATCTCAAAAGCAAAAAATTAAAAATTAAAAAAAAATCTCACCCTCTGTTTCACTCTCCATTCCTGGGATGACCTAGTTCTAAGGAGAAAAAGCAGCACTGGGGTGTGCCAGCGAGAGCAAAGGTACTATTCTTGATGTGAGACTCCGTGGCAGCCCTAGCAATGACCAGCCCTACCGGCCTCAAATCACTTCATAACTCTGGGGGGCTTTGAACCTGTCTTGGGCCCCCAGTAAACTAACCTAGGAAAGCAGACTGGTCAGGGACAGAGCTTGAAAAAGTGGACCAGGTGCCGTGGCAACAGTTCAGGTGCCGGGCGTGCAGGCTTGGAGTCTCGTGTTTACTCTTTGTGACTGGAACACGGCTGGCTTTGAATTAGAACATTAAATATACAGCCCCACAGTTTGGTCTCGGGCCCGGCCTCTGGTCTGTGGCACTAGGCCATTGCCTCTGCCGGCCAGGCCCTGGCCCCGGCTTCCGCGATGTCGGGACTGCCCATCAGCTCGCAGTCACACCTGTTAGGTGTTTCTCCACTCCTGCCTCCGCCTGAGCCAAAGCCTCCAGCACCACTGGCGACCTGGGTGCAGAGCTGGGGGAAGGGGGCGGAGAAGCAGGGCCCGGCCTTCACCTCCAGCGGACCCCCGCGGGATCTACTCGGAGGGTGAGGTGGGGAGAGGGCACTGCGAGGCGGGAGAGGTCGAGACAGGCGGAGGGGGGCCTGGGGCGGGCCGGGGGAAGGGGCGTCACTGCTCGCTTTACGCCTCAAGAGCCCGCAGCAGAGGCGGCGGGGCTGAGCCGCGGAGGAGATGGGGTTTGCAGCAGCCTCCGCATTTCCCCTGGCAGCCCCAGCGCCACCGCCCCTCGCCCGGCCCCGGCGCGCGTTAGGCCGCG
Source organism: Suricata suricatta (assembly GCF_006229205.1). Classification (NCBI taxonomy): domain Eukaryota; kingdom Metazoa; phylum Chordata; class Mammalia; order Carnivora; family Herpestidae; genus Suricata; species Suricata suricatta. The sequence goes on from NC_043701.1 coordinate 26,705,274, forward strand.
CACAGTGAGCGCGGGCGCCGGCCGGCTGCACCTCACCCGGGACTGGAGGGCAGGGCGCCGTGGGGCCGCGGCGGGGGTACTCCGCGAGCCAGGCGGCCCGCGCGTCCTC
>NC_043701.1:26705482-26739456 GCF_006229205.1 Suricata suricatta
GGAGGCGAGGCGGCCGCCGGCGCCCCGGAGCCGCTGTCCACTGCTGAAGCGCCGGCGGCCGCCGCTGCGCTGCCCGCCTGGATGCGCCTCTATTTCTACGGGATGCACGGGATCACCCTGGACGTGCTCGTGTCCTCGGTTCGGCGCTTCGCTAGCAGCCCGGACCTCCGGATGCTGGGCTTCTCCTCGCCCTACCGCTGCCTGCTGCACTCGCTCACCCACTTAGCCCTGGAGAAGGTCTACCTGCAGCAGCGGCGCTGCCCCAGCGCCTTCCTCTTCAATTTTCTCGTCTACCCCTCGGCCCACGTGGCGCTGCAGACCCTGGCGGGTCCGGCGCCGCTGCTCGGCCTGCGCAGCGGACCGGGGAGCCGCGCGGCGCCGGGGACACTGGACCTAGCGCTGCAGTACGTGCTGGCGCTCTACCACTGCCATGTGTTCCTGAAGCGCTTCCTGCGCTTGCGGTACCGGCGGCAGCCAGAGCCGCAGCAGCACCAGCGGCACTGGCCCGGCGCGCCCCCCGCCCCTCTGGGCGCCCCGGCCCCTGCGGTTGCAGGTGGCCGGAGGCGACTACCCCGAGACTCTCGAGGCGTCGGAGGAGCCTCCAGTCACGGGCTGCCGGACCTACTCCGCTTTCTTTTCTTCGGAATGCACGGCTTTTTGGATGAGATCTTCTTCACTTTCTTCTTTAACTTACTGGGGCAGGGAGACGGGGCCACCAGCGGCCACACGTCGCTCTGGTCCTTCTTTATGTATGGCAGCTGCAGTTTTGTGGTGGAAAAGCTCTACTTCCACCTGCACTACAGTCGTGGCTGGAACACTTGGAAGCGGGTGCCCATCTACGTGATCTTCATCTATGTGTGGGAGTTGTCCTGGGGTCTGGGACTGCGCACGTGCGGCGCTTGTTCCTGGGACTATTCTCACTACCCGCTCAATTTCATGGGCCTCATCACCCTGATGTATTTACCCGGTTGGATATTCCTTAGTGTGTACCAGGACCTCCTTTCCAACGTGTTGTGGCGGGTGCAGTACGTACCAACTAAATAAGACCCCCCCCCCAAAATCGCTGGATTCCCACGAACCAAATCGATTTATTTTTACACATTTAAAACAGAGTGGGTATTTTAGCCTTTTAATTTTTATACGTTTTACTAAATTCTTCCAATATGTTTTATTGGACCTTTTAGTTTTTATGACACTTTGGGACCTATGCATAATACAATATTTTGAAGTATTACTCAAAACATAAAGTACTTGTCAATATTTAAACCCCCTTAGGAGCTTATATAGCAAAACCGTTAGACCTTAACGTCAGAAGCTGTAGTATATTCACTTTTTGGGGCGTGGGTGGGTGATAACTACTAATCTTTTTTTTAAGTGAGGAGGTTATTCAAATCAGAAATTCATGATCTCTACAAGATTTGGTGAAATCTTCTGATTTAATGATTTGTTGACTTTCCTGTTTAATCCAAGTTCATTTTAATTCCTTGCCGTATTTATTAATCACTGCGGAAACTCAGTATCTTGTATGCCTAAAACTACAGTCAGACTACAGGCTCTTAAAGTGCCTCCCTCTAGTACATAAGTGAAAAGAAACTGACAAATGTGAAAACACATCCTAAGGATACATTTTTAAACTCAGACAGGTGACACTGTGTTAAGATATTTGATCTCCATCCTGGAAATCATTGTTTTCCAATGTGGATTAGCCTTAAATGCCCAGTGTGTTGACATTGATCAGATCCTGTGTGTTATCTATGGCTGTAAATTTTGTTGTAAAACGTCTACTTGTATGCCCAAAGGCCAAGCAAAGTTGTACCACCCAATAGTGTTCTAACCCTATGGACTCTTTCTACATGGAACTTCAAGAATAGAAACGGTTCCTTGGAATAAAATGAACCTGAATGTTCATTATACTTGCCTTTGGCCTAATTGGTTTACCATGAATACAGATATGTGTTTTCAGCGTATTTCTGACATGGCTCACTTGTAAATGTCTTTCTTTTTGCTTCTGGGCCCACAGAGTTTTGGGGTCAAACCTTGATGTGGTCATGTGGATTATAAATCAGTGATAGCTTTTTGGTGGCTCATTATTAATGTCTGGAAACGCCAAAGTTAAATGAGATGATAAAAACCGTTTTAGGAAATTGTGTCTAATCAATTAATAATGTACTTTAAGGTTGTTTGCGGTTTTTATCATAGTTAGAAACAACAAGTAGAATTGAGCATGGCTTAGTGAAGGATGACTAACACCTTCTCAGTTTTCATTACAAAGATAATTAGGAAAACTTACAGTGTGTACAAATGAATGGTTTCCGCTTCAAACTATTAGCTCATCTGTTCTATGAAAGGGGCTTATTTCTGTTTTCAGAAAATGTTTGCTATGGCAGTAAAAACAAATATATTTAGATGATTGTCAGGAATAATTTGAGAATGTTATTTTAATCCACTCTCTGAGGTTGCAAGCTAATTTATAAGTAATGCAATATAATCAACCCCACCTGTGAAATGGATCGTGTCACACTATTTTAGCTGGTCAAAGTTGAAGAGGAGCTATTAAAAGTAAGCTTAATGTTTGCAGAAAGAAAAAGTGTCACTTTATGACACTTGGTCATAGATAAAGGATTTCTGGAAGCCTTGGAGAGGACAAAGTTTAAGTATGGACACTAACGTTTGATGCTGGGCAAAATATTTGTAATACAAATGTGACACATGCACCGGAATCTAAGTGAAGTGTGGCGCCACTCTACACTACACATTCCTGTGAACGCTGAACCAAACCCTTGGCTTCTGGAATACTTGTACAGGTTTGCACTCATGCTCTTCACCTGCTGCTCCTCAGCCTGCTCTCCTGCTTACCAGCATTCTTGGGGTAGGAAATCTGTCAGGAAGGGGGAAGCCTATTATTTTTTGTTTGTTTGTCTTGTTTTTTATTTAATGTTCATTTATTTTTGAGAGAGGGAGAGAGGGAGAGAGAGGACAGGGGAGGAGCAGAGAGAGAGGGAGACCCAGAATCTGAAGCAGGCTCCAGGCTCTGAGCTGTCGGCACAGAGCCCCACGAGGGATTTGAACCCACAAACTGTGAGATCATGACCTGAACTGAAGTCGAAGGTTTAACTAACCGAGCCATCCAGGTGCCCCTGTTTGTCTTGTTTTTAATGTTAATCATATTTTAAAGAAAAAGTCAAGGTTTCCATTCATTCAGTTCATTCAAGACCCACTATTTACTAAGCATTTGTCTGAATTCTGCAGATACAGCAATGATCCAACACAGACAAAATCTCTGTCCTTATGAAGCTCAAGCTTAGCATTTTGATTCATTTGAAGTTATACTTCTTTGCAAGGCTAGTACTGGGCAATGAGAGGCAGTGGCTATGAAGGTTCTCATCAGGCCTGTCCCTGGAATATCAATCCATCATCTCTAAAACAAAAGCCCATTAACAGCCCCTCAGCTAGTGCTACAAAGACTTCATTCATAGGTATTCAGGAAGTGATTATTCTGTCTACTAACCCAGCACCTTGCTGTATGTCTTCTCATTACATGTTTACTCAATTTCTTAATTGACATTTTGCTATAACTGAAACTTTAAAGAAAAAAACAGGGACAATCAATTCAGTTAACTTATTAACAGTTCAGTTATGAAGTGACAAGTCAATATAGTAATGTTTAAGTGATACCACGTGCCAAGAAATGTTGCTCTATTATATATATAAAATCCGAAGTAAATATATGTATATATCCATATATATTTTAAATGAATATATATTGTATATACATCTTAAGTAGATATATATATAGTCTTAAGTAAATATATATAGTTTTAAGTAGGTGTATATAATCTTAAGTAAGATACATATAATCTTAAATATATATCCATATATAAAGTAATACATATAAAAATATATATCTTAACTATAGATACATATACGTACATACAGAAACACACACACACACACACACACACATACTTAAACCTCTAGCAAGCCTCTTCTTACAAATGAAGACTCTGAAACTTCAACCTGCAGGGGTTAAGTAACTGCCCAAGTCATACAACCATTGAATATTCAGACTTGAATCCAAGTCCGCTGTACTCTAGGGTCTGTTCATAAAAGCAACACTCTCATACCTCTGTCTCCTGACCACGATGATTTGGGATCTTCTTTTTTTTTTTTCCATAATATTTTATTGTCAAATTGTTTTCCATACAACACCCAGTGCTCTTCCCCTTAAGTGCCCTCCACCATCACCACCACCTCTTTTCCCCCCTCCCCCTTCCCCTTCAACCCTCAGTTCATTCTCAGCATTCAATAGTCTCTCAAGTTTTGCATGATTTGGGATCTTCTATGGATTTCACCTTACAATTTGTATTGCTCGTCCCTTCCACTATCACAGATGCGAGGGAAGATGTATAAAAGCCAGGCCCTAGAAACAAATATGCTCTTTCATGTTACCCTTTTATTCCCTGGAAAATAACAATGGAGCCAATACCAAGTTGCATAACTGAAAATCAGTTCTAATCCTCAGATGATAGTCTTTATATTCAAACAGTGCTCTGAAGTGAGTTCTTGATTTGAAGTCAGATAATCTTGATATAAGAATACTACACCAAAAGACATAATACCTTATATCACAAGCTAGAAAAAATATGTACAATTAATTCTACATATTTAACATAGCATCACTGTAAGAGCTAAACAGCCCAACAATTAAAATTCAATTTTTTGCAGAGACATTTATTGTGAGTTCAGTTAAACACCTTAGCATCCGTTATGTCTTTAACAGAAAACATGAAAAAAAGTGACAAGTATGGTTTTTGCTCCATGTTTAACTTCTAAAACACTGAAATTTTCTTCTAAAAATGCTTTAAATTTTAAATCAATTCTATCTAGGCACTGCATCTGAAGAGAAATTGAACCTTTTACATTTTTCATGTTAACAATGAACATAGAAGTTTCTAACTTTGGTAAAGCCTCCAATAACTTTGATAATCGATTTCAATATTTCAGTCATCTCAATGACTCAGTGTACTTAACTTTGAACATTATCATTATTTGACATTTCATGTTTCAACTCAGCAAAATACAACTTAGGAAAGTATGACCTGTCCTTTGTCATTTAAGAAACATTTCTAGTTGGCTAATTCCATCCTTTCGAAAAAATAATTATTCTGTTCTATTTTGAAATAGACTCTGTTGACATCATGGACCTGGTTCTCTTAAGTGGGAAGATGAAGAATTTCGGTAGACTATTTTGGTTCTTTTTCCACTTCCCTGACACATTTAAAAATCAATATACTTGGAAAGGAAGTTATGCCCCAGGCTTGGAGTGGTAAATCCCTGTATCGTCATATCTGAAAGCATTTTAATAAAATCAATTTTTGTTTATATTAAAAGGCATTAAACACACATTACCTTTTAAATTAATTTTAAATATGCTATCTCCAATATATTTCCCAACACTGCTTAATGGAATCAAGCTCCATTACTGAGGGAAAGTAAGAAGACACACTCTTTCGCGCCCTCCCTCGAACACACACCTCCGTCTGTGCCGCAGGAAACAATGCCGGTCAAAGGTGGTTCTGTTGTGTTGCCAGTTTTAGGGTGTTTTTTTTTCCTATTCTTAGACTTGGTACCAGAGGAACCAACAAAAACAGCAATTCTATTCACTAGGATTGGCCTCATTCTATTTGTTAACTTTGAAGCAGTAAGCCATCACATAGGCAGTGGCTTCCCAGACAGGTGCAACCCAAATTATAAATTAACCTGGGAAGAGTATAGAGAAATTTTTCCCTAGAGAGTTTTTCTATTAATATAAAGAGAATATAAATATAAAGACCTTTTTCCCCCTTACTTTTTAAATGTTCTCTGCAGAAATGGTCAATTCTTAGATAACCATTAGAGAGAGAGAGAGAGAGAGAGAGAGAGAGAGAGAGGATGAGAGTGAGGAAATGATGTTTGACTTACAGAAAGATTTTATTTTGATCTTTTAACAATTTCATTAGAATCAAAACATCACAGGGACCAACTTTCCCGTTTGGAAAAAGTGTATCTTTATCATGATTAAGGAGAATCAAGGATTGAAGGAAACCATAAAGGTTAATAACATCCAGCCTTCCATCCAAGGCAGGAATTTCTGACGACATCTCTGACAGATGGTTTCTCAACTCAGTGTTGACTATTCAAGGCAGTATTAATTATGCTTTTCATGCGAAGACCAGATAATGGGAAAGCTGTCGACGGCTGAGCTGATAAACCCCACCATCTATCAGTGAGGAAACGAGGCTTTGCAAAGTTCTCAGGCGCTAATATATGTCATTCATCCTGCTCGTGTCTTGCAATGGAACATTTTATAAGACACTGTTTTCTCATCACTAAAGAAGAATCAATGTTTCATTCATTTATCAGGATACATATGGTCATATATCTTTCCTAATGATGCTCCATTCACAGAGTCTAAGCAGAAGGGCTTTGAGAACTTTGACAGTAATCGATGTTACTTCAGAAAAAGAAGAAAAAAGAAACATCGCCTGCAGGCAGAGGAGTACAAGGGTAAATAGTAGGGACCCTGTTTGGTTTGCTGGAGTCTCAATCTGGTTGGACCCAGAAGAAGTCTTGTCTTTGGTTGTTGCTCAGGATGTCAACTGAGGGAGTTTCTTGGTAGCTTCCTCTGGCTGCCCTAAACAGCTGCATTAATTAAGAAAGGAATTGAGGGGTTCCGGAGTGACTCAGTCAGTTAAGTGTCTGACTTCGGCTCATGTCATGGTCTCACGGCTCATGAGTTCAAGCCTCACGTTGGGCTCTGCTGACAGCTCAGAGCCTGGAGCCTGCTTCAGATTCTGTGTCTCCCTCTCTCTCAGCCCCTCAGAGGCTTGTGCTTTGTCTCAGTCTCTCTCTCTCTCAAAAATAAACAAACATTAAAAAAAATTTTTTTTAAATAAATAAATAAAAATAAAGGAATTGAGAGACCACTGATGTCACAGAAGCAAGTAGCTAGCCAGGAAGGATGAAAGATGCCATGGATCAACAGTCCCAATAAAAAAAAAGTGAATTATATATTAAACAGAGAACTGGCCCCACTTTTGATTGGATTCCAAAAGGCATTTATATTACATCTGAGATATTTTATTAACATACTATATATATATACACACTATATCCATGATAAAAATTGAGCTAGTCTCACAGGATCTCAGATTCAGAACTTTAAATATTTGAAAAGTAGTGTTGTTGGAGAAAAATAACATTGAGAGAAATATGCAGAAAGTTTACATCATAGTATTTAGTTGGTTCCACTAACTTTTAGGAACTGAAATTAAATGAAATATGCTCTTGTACTTTTCTGAAGGAGAACTATTTTAGTCTTAATCTTTTATTAGAAACAATGAATGGACAGGAAGATAAATGGAAGATAAAATAAATGAAAGTGTTCCCTGGAGTACATTGGAGCAAGTTCTCAGATCCCAAGTACTTAAAGCAAGCATTCAACAAAATTTATCACTGTATGTACTTGTAATGATGATATTTTCAACCAACAAAACAAGACAGAAACAAAAGAATAATAAAGACAGAAATAGAAGATATAGTGGAAGGAATAGTATTCAATAGCTTTAGAGAGTCCATGGATTATTTATCTATGGCTAAAATAATTCAGATTAGAAATGGTGTTCTTACTCTTTATATCATGTATGATTTGAATTACAAAGAAAATGTTCAGCTTGTGAAGTACCACACACTGTAGGTGTGATTGAGTACCAGAATGTATACTTTCTTGAGTTAATAATTATTCAACAAAATTTCAGAGTTTATTTTGTTTGCATGTGTAATGATATTATTGGACATGCTATAAGAATTTTAATAATGTGTCTTTGGAGTATCTACCCATTGAATAGATAAACAGTCTACAACTTACTAAAATCTAAAATCGTGAAACATCAGAGTTCGAGGACAGAACTAAAAGTCATCTAATGCAACTCCCAAACAATAGACTAATTCCTTCTAGATCATCTTTTACAGGGGTCCTTCCACTGTCTTCTTGATGACATCCAGTGACAGAGATTATTGTACTTACTCAAATCTCCAAGGCCAACCCATTTCTTTGTTCTGTAGTTTTAGTTGCTAGAAAGTTCTTAACAGTAAGACACATATGTAATTTTCACATATTTTCCAAGTTGTCATCCATAGAAGAGGACCAAAAGTTTGAAGAAATTTTCCAGGTGTGTTTTAATTGTTTTACTTCAGGCTTAATATCCAACATCTTTCAGCAATAGATAATAAAGTATACAATTGGAAAATTATTACCTACTTTAATCAGCACTGTTTCAACTGAATTTTCATATATCTAAATACTCTAAGTCTCTTCCTGTAAACTGCCATTTGGCTAGTGATCCCTTTATGCACCTGCATATTCATATAAAAATAATTGGCATGGATCTGTGCTCTTCCCATACACCATGATTTGTCCTAAAGGTGAGTGAGAGAGAAATTAAGGCAAATAGAGTACAGAATAGAAAATCTACCACTGAATTCACTCTTCATTTTCTTCATTCTTCCTATGTTCCTACTCTTCTTTCCAGAGCAGGCATATGTTATTCTTCATGTTTTTCCCCCACCTAGCAAAGAACCTAGCACAGAGCAGGTGCTCAGATTTTGTTGTTGTTGATGATGAACTTACCTGAATTCTCATGCCAGACACTTCGATAGTGGCAGCAGGAATTAGGAATGTGCCAGGTGGCAACATGGGATTTCAATGGGACATTAGTTTATGGAATATACACAAGACTCACTATGCGCCTAAAAAAAAGGTAGGAGTTGCTTAATCTCTCAATTTTTCCCTCTTTGCTCCACAACTACTTTTGTCAGGTGCAGAACTGGGTGGTTCCCTATAAGAGATTTTAGCTACATTATAATTTTTTTTAATTTGTAGGTTATTCAGACAACTTAAGTTTGAAATGTTCTTTTGGAAATATGAATTAAAGAAAAGACTGATACTGACATGTACTCGCTGGCAGTATATATATTACTGCATGACATGTCCCTAAAGATTGATGTGCTCAATTTACAGCTTATCGATGCCTCTTGATTTTCACTGTTTTTGATGATGACCTTCTGGATTTGGGCAACTTTTGAATAAAAATAAAAATAAAAATCAGGAGCCCCTGGGTGGCTTAGTTGGTTACATGCCTGATTCTTGGTTTAGGCTCCAATCAAGATCTCACAGTTCATGGGATCAAGCCCCCTATTGGGCTCTGTGGTGACAGTGTGGAGCCTGCTTAGGATTCTCTCTCTCCTTCTCTCTGCCCCTCCTTCATTCACACTTTCTCCCTCTCATAAATAAATAAATAAATAAATTCAAAATTAGTTACATTTAGAAAATTGCTGCTAGTGACAGGTGGTAAACACTTATGTTTTATGGTCTTTGTATCTGATTCACTTTTTGCTATATTTCCAACTCCAAATATTATTGGCAGATTGTTAGTCAGAGCTCTTGAGAGAAAGAGAACCAGTAGAGATCTATAACTAGGTAGATAGATAGAGATAGAGATAGAGATAGAGATAGATAGAGAGGTTTATTATAAGAATTGGCTCATACAGTTATGAGAGCTGACAAGTCCTGAGAACTGCAGGTTAAGTCTGCCAGCTGGAGACTCAGGAAAGATAATAGTAAAGGTTCTAGTTTGAGCCCAAAGGCCTAAGAATCATGAGAACCAATAGTATAGTTTCAGTGCAAGACTGGCAGGCTTAAGACCCAGAAAGAGCTGATGTTTGAGTCTGAAGACAAGAAAATACCAATGTCTTAGCTAGAAAGCAGTGAGGCAGGAAGAATTTCCTCTTATTCAGAGAAGGTCAGTCTTTTTGTTCTATTCATGCCTTCAACTGATTGGATGAGGCCCACCCACATTAGGAAAGACAATCTACTTTACCCCACCTATTGATCTAAATATTAAGCCCATCCAAAAACACCCTCACTGAAAGGCTCAGAATATTTGATCAAATATCCAGGCAACCTTGGGCCAGTCGAGTTGACACATAAAATTAGTCATCATACAGATCAAAACATTTGAACCAAAGGATTTAAAATGAGCCTAAGAATAATTGAGAATTCATCTATTCACCTATTCAACAAATATTTAAATGCATAGTGTGTTAAAAGGTAACTAAGACATAGATAATTCTTTTTCTTATGGAGCAAAGAACACATATTTTAAAACAACAGTTTGTGTTAGAGAAAGATGCTGTTGAAGGAAATAACAGGGAAGCCACCTGGACTGGAAAGCATAGTGGGGAGAGTCTGGGAAGAGGGTCTATGATGCTCAAAGTCCTGCCAAAAGTGAATATCAGAACATTGAGTCACTCAAAGCCCATGGATCCTGGATTAGGAGAGTAGTAGAGAGGTGAGTGAGGGCTGAAGCCAGAAAGGTAGGCAAAAGGCAGGTCTTGAAACCTTGTGGGTACATTAGAGTAGGGGGACCATTTCCTAAGGGTGTTGATAAGTTACTTAGAGGGTTAAAGCAGACAAAGGCCAGTTCCACTTTGCATTTTTGAATGAAAACTGAGAGAGATCAAGATGAGAGGTAGAAAAGGCCAGTTATAGGCTGTTATATAAAAAAAGTGAGAGATGGATGGTGGACTGGGCCAAGGTTGATGGTGGAGATGGACTCAGATACTGAGGTCTGAGAGACATTGAAGAGGCGCAACAGACAGCGTGTGGTGATAGGATGGTTGTGCAGGTAGAGGGAGAGAAGAGGATTTAATTGGCCGTGAAGTGAATGTAGACTCAGAGCCTTGAGGACCCGTGAAAGCAAGTGTCAAGAAGAAGCCTTCACAAGGTGCAGGGACAAATGGTCAGATCGCCAGGAGAGCCAGAGAATGTGGTTTGACCAGTAACAGAAGAGAAAGAGGAGGATATGTTTGGTATCATTAAAGAACACTTGAAATGAAAGCAAATTAAAAACAGAATCAATGATCATTGCGTTCCAAATTATTCAGGATGGGGGAGTATAGGCAGGGATCGGAGGATGTTCAACTGAAATATACTGAGGGCAACTTGGGGAAATGATGCCAACGGCATATGTGACTTGTCTTAAAAGTGACTGTAAAGTGGAGGAAAAGGACTGGCCTGTAGCCAGAGAGGGGTAAGGGGCCAAGGAATAATTTTTATCTTCTCAATTGGGATTTTTTCATATATAAAATGTTGATGGAAAGGAGCCAGGACAGAGATTGAAGGGACAAAGAAAGAAGAGATACAAAATCTTATTAAAGCATAAAAAGGAATAATTGATACTAACCTCAGTGAAAGCTCCCCATTTGTTTTATAAGCATTACATGTATCAGTTGCTTTAATTTCCACAGCAACCCAATCACAAGTACTATAATAATCTGCATTTTTACATATGCTATGGCTGACAGAGGCAGGAGTTAAACATCTTGCCCGAGGCCACAGGCAACAGAGCCAGGATTTGGACCCAGGCAGTCTGAATCCCAAGCTGCATTCTCTAAAAACCTACCTAGGTAAGTGGAGGAAAAGGGAGGAGGTGAAAAAAAAGGAACAGGTGGAGAGGGAAAAAGAACCTAGGGTTGGCACTACACTAAATGTACATGCTGCCCAATTTATGCAACCTAATAAGGAACCCAGAGAAAGCATTTAAACCAGTTCTACTCAAAGAGAATTCAAATATATATCTATTGCCTAACTCTTTTAATTTTGATTCAATTGCATATTTGTTCATTCAGTAAAGATTTATTGAGTATCTACTACGTAATGGGCACTGAGAATACTCTGGAATTAAAAAATGAGCAAGTCTGCCTTGGATCCTCCCCTTCATACCCTACCTTATGTATTCATCAGCTCTGGCTGCCATAACAAAATACCGTAGACTGATTGACTTAAGCAACAGAAATTCACTTTCTCTGTTCTGGAGTCTAGAAGTCCAGCAGGATTGTTTTAGTGAGAGCTCTCTCCCTGGCTTGCAAATGGCTGTCTTCTCACTGTGTCCTCATGTGGCGCAGAGAGCAAGGTCTCTGGTATCTCTTCTTATAAGAACACTAGTCCTTTCAAGATCAGGTCATACCTGTATGACCACATTTAAGCTTAATTACCTCCCTGAAGGCTCTATTTCCAGAATAGTCACATTGGGGATTAGGGCTTCAGCATATTAATTTGAGGGGAGGAAAATAAATTCAGTTCATGGCATATATTCTCTCTTAATTCCCACAATGACCCTGTATGACTGTTGTCATTATTACTATTATTATGAATCTACAGCTCGTAGATGAAATCATTGAAACCTATCTGCCACCCAGCTACTCAGAAATGAGAAAGAAACTCCATTTCAGCATTTTTTAAGGCAACATATCAGTCTCTCAGAAAGTCCAAGGCAGGAGTAATTGCCGGTTGGGGTAGGGTGGTTGGGGTAAGACTCTGAAAAAAGAAGGACGATCTTGTTGGCTTAATTTCTCTATAGTTACGTAAACCGATCATCACTGGTTTTTATTCTCTCTAGAGGTAAGTTCTATTTTGCCCAGGCCTAATTTTAACCTTTCTTAGTATTTATACACAGATTTCTAAGTGAGCCCCTCCCCATTTTTATTTTTTTCTCCAGACTCTACTTGCTACCCAGATAATTAGCTGTCTGGAGACATAGGATCGCAGACACTGTGTCTCCGGACTTTCCGTGAGCTGATACAGAAGCTTTAAAGGGCAACAATACTCAGCCAATTTACATCATTTCATACAATATATTTTGAGATTAGTGTTTAAAATAGTTGGCCAGTGGTCTTCAAGAGTACAAAATCAATTTTCAAAGTATTACAACTTTTACTGGGTAATCACATTTCCGTTAAGTTTGTACGGTGTTCATTTCCATTTCAGAAACATGAATTCCTAATATTATTTCTAGATGATCTATAAATAACTCCAGATATGCTTGCCAGTGTGATGCTTTGCTTTTGATGGCATAAAATCGAAAACATAAATAACAAGGTATTTTGTTTTCTAAGCCAAAGGAAAGAATGTTTTTTAATCCAGAAAGTCGTACATTACTTTGCAAGCTGCATGCAAATCGGGTAATTTAGACACATCAAAGGAAAGGTGATCTCTATGGAACTGTTTGCAGTCTAAATGTTCGGTAGACTCTTTCTTCAATTAAAGCGCAGTACAGTAAATGGACACATCCTCTGAGTCACCTTTGGTGTTAGAAGTTATTAGCCCTCCCAAAACACTAGAAATAGTCTGAGTGAAAACTTCCTGTTGAAGCAGCTAGGTGGAATCTCCAAGGATAAACAAATTCCAGATTTTTTAAACTTCACAACACAAGTCATATTTAGGGGCTAACATGTTTAATTTAATGGCAAGAAACTCTGTCAAGAGTCAACTTGCTGCCCCCAAATCATGTCAGGAGGTCAACAGAAACGTCTCAAAATGGAAAAGGTCAGTGATTGAAGTTAGCCATTCAACATGGCCTTTCTAGAAAACCATTTTCTTTTCTACTACCAAACTTTCTTGAATAGGCCCATTCACTAAACCAGATAAATGTTGATAAATAATTTGATAGTCAACTTTACTCTGTAATAGTGCAGTCCAATAGAACATTTGTTTTGTGTTTTGGCTTCTCACAAAATACACTTGGGAAAAGGTTGTCCCAAATATATCAACTAACAGTCAGTCTATGCCACAATTCTCTCTGATCTTCTTACTGTTGGTTACTCTGCAAGAAAATAACTCCCTTTGCCCAAGATTACAACAGTGCTCAAATGGCATCTCAGAATGTAGAAGTAGCTCGGATTCCTCCTTCTTGCATAACCTGTATGCAGTTCGGGATCAAGAAAATCAAGAATCTCCTCTGAGGGGCGCCTGGGTGGCTTGGTCCATTTAGCATCTGACGTCAGCTCAGGTTATGATCTCACAGTTGACGAGTTCAAGCCCCACATCAGGCTCTGTGCTGACAGCGCAGAGCCTGGATCTTTCTTCAGATTCCATGTCTCACTCTCTCTCTGTTTGCCCACTCTCTCACTCATGCTCTGTCTCTCTCTGTCTCAAAAATAAATATGAACATTAAAAGAAAAATTTAAAAGAAAGAGTCTCCTCTGAAGTTACCATTTGCAATAATTCCTTTCTATTCCCACTACCTCCAGAGGAAACAGAAATGTACTATAACAGTCTCCTACCTTATCTCCCTAACCCCAGTTTCTGTACCATTCAATATCTAAACTAAAAGGACTAAACTTAAAGAACAGTCTTCCCATTATGTCCCCAATACCTGCAGGTGACTTTCAGCAAAGTGACATCATCCATCATATTAAGTTATTTTTTGTTATTTTATGGTTTGCTCTATATTAATGTATAGAAGTGTTTCCATTCTCTGGTTGTGTTGAGCTATAAACACAAGGTTTCATCCCTGTCTTTGTTTATTCATTATTTAATATCCCTAATAACTTTTTTCTCTTTCATGGAAATTTCTAGAAGTTTCTTTCATATAAGTGTCAGAAACACACTTCTGAAATAAATATCCAGTTTTTATATACTGTTTTGTGGAAGAGCTTGGTACTTTAAATCATGGCTTTATCTAAATAAAACGGTCAAACAAAACAGGCAGTCGTTTCAGGTGGAGATACATCTGCATGTCTGACCTTAGCTTAGCACTGTGGAAGCTCTTCTTAACACCCCTGCATGTCTATGCTCCTCATGAGTGGGAAGAAACTAGGAAAATAGAGAATAAAAGAATGAAAAATAAACTGTATAAGCTTGAAATTAAAGCAGAATCCTCCATATCAACTTAGAGTAAAGCTCTTAAGAAACCAGAACTTTGAAATTCAAATATAAAATTTTGTGTATTTGAAGGAAATGAGTGTCAGTGCAAGTTTCACTTATCAATAGGTGTATGGGACCAGAATGAAAGAGGAAGGTGTGAGGAAAGTCCATCAGTGTCAGGAAACAATAGGATGTCCTTCCCTGAATCTGATGGGGCTTTTTTAGAGTCCCATACTCCCCTAATCTCTTTCTTTTTGTTGTTGTTATTTTCATCTTTCTTTCTTTCTCTTTCTTTCCTTCTTTCTTTTCTTTCTTCTTTCTTTCTTTCTTTCAGTACACATCAGTAGTTTATTACTTCTTTTTTCATTTAAATCCAAGTTAGTTAACATATAGTGTCATAATGATTTTAGGAGTAGAATTTAGTGATTCATCACTTACATATAACATCCAGTGCTCATCCCGACAAGTGCCCTCATTAATGCCCTTCACCCATTTAGCCCATCCCCCCATCCCACACCCTTAATCTCTTTCTTTTTAAAGGCTTTCCTCTGTTGTTGGCCATGTATTCTCCCTGGCCCTTCTCCCTTTTAGGTACTCTCTGTAGAATTCATTCAACGAGATATGGTACCAAACACTTGGGCCCCACCATGATCAGTTATGGTTTGATTAATGAATGACCCTCTCCTGTGGGATCAGTCCCTATTGGTATCCAGATAAATTCAGGTTTAAATTAATCTTGTCTTTTTGTGTTCAGTCCTCCTTGAATTCTTCCTTTATTGACCAAATAAGTAGTGATATAAAATTTACACAGGAAGATTGAGTAGGTAAATTTTAAATTGAGCATGTAAATGTGTAAACTAACTCTTCAATTCACTTCCCTTAAAAACTGGCTTCAAATTAGAGAGGAAGATTTTTTTTTTCCACTTTATTTATTAGACAGAGAGTGGCAGAGGGAGAGAGAGAGAATCCCAAGCTGGCTTAATGCTGAGAGTTGAGCCCCATGCGGGGCTTGATCCCATGAGCCTGGGATCATGACCTGAGCTGAAATCAAGAATCAGATGCTCAACCCACTGAGCCACCCAGGCCCCTAGAGAGGAATATTTAGCTATGATTTATCAGAGATGAAAAATTGTTCCATAAACCACACTAACCAAGGGCATTTGCCTTTGCTGTGTGGTTTTCTATTGTGTATGAGACACTACTTTTCTCTTTCCTCCCTGTTCCCCCCGCCCCCCCCCCCACCATGGGCCACATCTAAATTCCAACACCCGGAGGTACTTCTTAATAGACACTTTTAAGTATATTTTTTACCTATTGTGGTTAGGCTTAAAACAAAGAAAACCTGCATAAATGATACATTTATTTATCTCAAAATTCCACACTTGTTAAGACTCCCTTTAAACTCTGATTGGAATTATGCTGTCCTTCCAAGTTCATTGATGAGAGTAGGTATTAAGTACCCTTTTCCTATAACCACAAGGAAGTAGGTAGCCGCATCCTTCACAAACAAATTCTGTCCTTAATCAAGCATATGGGTAGGCACTCGAGTGTGGAGGTGGAGAGCTGAGACACTCCGGTCAGAGGCAGAGAAGCAGGGAGTTGGGTAGGAGGGGCTGCAGGGTAAAGCTGGACTAGGGGCGGGGGCGCCTGGGTGGCTCAGTCGGTCATGATCTCACAGCTCTGAGTTTGAGCCCCTCATCAGGCTCTGTGCTGACAGCTGGAGCCTGCTTCTGGATCTGTGTCTCCCTCTCTCTCTGCCCCTCCTCCACTGGCACTCTGTCTCTCTCTCTCTCTCAAAATAAATAAACAGTAAAAAAAAATTTTTTTAAAGACCGGATTAGGGGTCAGGCTATTTAGAGATGTGTAGTCTATGCCAAGATTGGATTTATCCTATGAATGTTTAATGAAAACAGGGAGAGTGAACTGTCTGCACGCAGATATGGATTTTAGAAGGATTAGTCTGATCAGCAGTGGGGGAGAATAGTGAAACCAGGAGGTCGCTGTGACCATCCAGGTAAGAAATACTGAGGGTCTGAGGAAAGCTGGGGCAAAGTGGACAGGACAAGGTTATTTGGAAGCTAGTTTCCGGAGACTGAGTGAGTGCAGTAAAGGAAGGATTGGAGGGGCTAGAATGCCACAATCTTTAGTCTTAAGCATGTGCCAGATGAGACCATGTCATCCTCATTCTTTTCCTTCTCTTCCTTTCTCTTCCTCTCTCCTTCCCTTCCTTTCTTCCTTTCCTTCTCTCTGTTTCTCTCTCCTTCTGACATAGATTAGTTTCAGGTGTACAACATAAGGATTCAATATTTGTATATATTGCAAAATGATCAGGGCAGTAACTCTAGTTAACATGTATCTTCACACATAGTTACAAGTTACATCTTATGATGAGGACTTTTAAGATTGGGTTTCTTAACACCTTCCAACTATGCAGTATAGTATTATTAACTGTAGTCACCATGCTGGGCATTAGATCCCCAGGATTTTCTTTATAGTTTTGCCTGACATTTTTGTCTTAAAATCTAATAGTGTCAAGACTGACAGAGTTGCCACGTATAGAAACTCCCTATATCTTTATTACCGTGTTCTGTTTTAAACAAAGAGCTGGCATAATTTATTTTTCTTGTTTTTAATTTTAATACATATTCATTTTGCCAGATGTTGGCTTCCCTCCTCTTTTGAAGTGCTTTGTGAAGGGGCACCTGGGTGGCCCAGTCGGAGCGTCCAACTTCAGTTCAGCTCATGATCTCATGGTCATGGGTTTGAGACCCACGTTGGGCTTTGTGCTGACAACTTGGAGCCTGGAGCCTGCTTGGGATTCTCTGTCTCCTTCTCTCTCTCTCTCTCTCTCTCTCTCTCTCTCTCTCTCTGTCCCTCCTCCGCTTGCAGTTGTCTCTCTCTGTCTCTCAAAGGTAAGTAAATATAAAAAAAATTCACGTGTTTTGTGTATATTGTGTGTATTTAAAAACCAAAGGTGTCTAACAATGTTGTAAGGTTCTCGTTCAGAAGGGGATGAAGCTGGAATCGCACTTCAAAATTTCTGTGAATGGAAACTGACTCATCTTGGGCCACCTGAGGTCACAAACCTGATCCTTTCAGGGGCGCTGGGGCCCCCGGGGGGTCATTCCTTAGCCCACTCTCCAGAAAGTGCAGCTGTCAAAAAATACCTTCATTAGCACAAATATCCTAATATTTTCACACCAACTGACAGGCACAAAGCAACAATTGTAAATTAAATGGCTTTATAAGGAATCTAAGCACAACAGATCTGGGCAATTTCGATCTGCTCCCAGGAAGTAATACCAGAACTTGAAGATGGATGCTGGCAAGTCCAGGACCGGGTCGGCGAGGAACAGAAGCGGCACCTTGAGGCCGGACGCGCAGCCGGCTGGCTCAGCTCCTCCGGTACCCGCCCCCAGGCGATGACGGTTCAGTGTCTATTTTCAGCAGGAGAGGGAAGACTGCTCTCCCAATTGCCGCTTGCAAGAAAGCACTATGAGCAGACCCATGTTGAGGACAATTTTCCAGGAGGTCACAGATGGCTCTGACTCCTTCGGTGGACCCTAATTTTCCACCCCAGAAAGGATGTGTATGAAATGACTCCGAGCCTATTTGCAGACCCACCCGTTCTGCAGTTTCCGGACCTCCGCGGGAGTTCTAACAAGAAGTCCTGGTACCGGACCTACTTCCACGTGGTGGAAACGAGGAGTGAAAAATCCATGTAGCCATTGGCTGTAGGAGTACAAACAAGAAGGAAGGATTTAGTAGTAGAATATCTCTGACTGGATTTATGTTATATAGAAACACTTTTTCTACTTGTCTTTCTTATCTGTTATCTCAGAGTTACAAGATAGTCACATTAAAACAAATACAGCATCATAGAAAAATTAACGTTATTGTAATATTACCGAATAAATGATAATATAAACATAACACATGTAAATATGTATTAATAACTTTCTTGTATTAGTCTAGGGGTTCTTTTGATTACTTTGCATGGTATATTAAGTGATTTATAAAGTTGAACTCTAACATTTTTCAATAGACAAATGTTATTGCATATATCTTAAGGTAATTTGCTTAAAATTTTCAGAAATTTGCAAGTCTTTCATGTTTTAAAACATCCTTGCTTTCTTTCTGAATGTATTTATCATTCAGTCGCCCCTGAGCGATGGTTACATTAGCACATTATAGTAGCATGTTTTAAAATATGCTGTTATAAATTTATAGAGTAGGGGTATGGTTTAACTCTAGGAATATTAATTAGGAATAAAATTTATTTGTCAATTTTTATCATTCTAATATTAATGTAGTCTAAGAGCAATATACTTTCATGCTCTTTTTTAAGTTTATTTATTTATCTTGAGAGAGAGTGTGAGAGCACGTAGCAGGGGAGGGGCAGAGAGAGGGAGAGACAGAACCCAAGGAGGCTCCCAGCTGTCAGCACCGAGCCCAACACCCACAACCCGTGAGATCATGACCTGAGCCAAAATCAAGAGTCAGTTGCTTCACCGAGGGAGCCACCCAGGAGCCCCAATGTTCTACCTTAAAGTTCAAAGACGTTAGTTCAATTTTATTGTCTATAACACTGACATTTCCAATGAGTATGCTTATTTATGTGTGCAAATTTCAAAAACTACAAAAGAGAATAAGAAAGCAAATAAATCAGATTGCAGTATTTTGATACATTTAATACTGCATTGCAACATTGATGAAAGTGGAAGTTTGGGGCTCAAGAGTGAATGGCTAGGAAAGAATTCCTGAGACATTTTGGTGCAAACAGGTGATTTTGTTGCAGCGCAGAACAGGGCATGTGGGCAGAAAGAGCTGCGCTGGGTTGTGAGGAGTAACTGATTATATACTGGTAAATTTGTGGGCAGAGGGGTGCTAGAGATAAAGTAGGTTTCTAAGCAATTTGAAGCAAGGCTTTTTAGGACCTTGAGGGGCTAGCTGCAGTTAAGGTTACTTTTAGTCTTTAATAAAACATAAACCTGAAGGCACTAAGGCAGCCATTAGCTCCCTGAAGAAGGTCAGGCTGTGCATGTTTTAGGTATCTATCACTGGGCTGCAAGCCGTAAGGAGATTTAATTCAAAGTACATTTTTCTTGCCTTTATTCTCTTCATCAATATGATTTTAATGCTCGCATATTTTCTGCAAGAATTCATGTTTAAAACTAAAGAAATTGCTTATGTTTAGCAAAAAGCAGCTAATTGAGACATCTCAAGGTAAATGATTTACGAATATTCATCATTAGATATTTTGATAAGAGTTTCTTGACATTTACATACCTTACTAGTTAGTCGGTGTGGTAGATACACACTGTTAATTGTTAATTAATATTTTCTCCTCCCACCCCACCCTCATGGGTATCCTGAACCTTTCTGACCCTTGACTTTGGGCTTGGCCATGTGGCTTGTTTGATCAATGGGAGATTAGGAGGACGTGATCATCAGAGGCTGGAAAGCACCAGTACAATTGAATTCGTCTTCCTGCACTTTTGCTGTCGACATGAGAGCATGCCTGGGCCGGCTTGTGGGTAAGTGAAGCCCATCGGCCTCTGATGAGCTGCCCCAGATAACAGACACACAAGAAAAAATACATGCTTGTTTCTTGAGGCACTGAGTTTGGGGATGGTTGGTTACGCAACATTACTTTGGCAATAGATAATGTAGAGGCCACTTGCAGGGCAACCAGCTTGAACAATGGAAACCTGAATAAGAGAAAGGGCCCACAGCCGTGGCTGAGCTATGTGGAAGCAGACAATGCAAAGGGGTTCATTAAACGGACCCCCCTCGAAATAGCCATAGGCCCTAACTGACCAATTAAACCAGGCACAGTTCCCAAGATTACCACACAGGGTTAATCCATACAGTCCCGTACACTCCCTCACCCCACCCTATATTTGTGGCCCCTCACCACCACCTCAGTGCAGACAGTCTCTTCTTTACTGCTCTACCCACAGCTCCCTTTTTATGTATTCAATACACTACTGTCTCTTGTGTTCTGCGTTGGGTGAATTCTTTCACCACGTGGGCCATCAACCTCCACCTGATCAGAGAGCCACACAGACAATCAATATGGACACCAATAAGAAATGCAGGGGACAGACTGCCCTGCCTGGGTTTGAGTCCCAGCTCTACCACAGACTATGTGTTTCCTCTGCCCATTTAATCTCTCTGAACCCGTTTTGCAGCCTTTTCTAACTTGGAACATAAAAACAGAAGGCTCCAGAAAGCAGCTTCTCTGGGAGAAAAAGAACTTTGCACTAATTGGCAAGTTTGACAATGTGGAAATTATATTGAGGGACTAATTGAGGTTGTAGGAGGATTTAATGATGGTTATGAAGAAAAATATATAAACGAAAAAGAAAGGAGTCAATGATCACCTTCATGAAAAGCAAAAGTTATATAAAAAGGAAACACATAGTCACGACTTGGCTTGACAATAAACAATCATGATCATTTCAATGCTGAGTACTGATAGAAACAAAACTCATGCTATTTCTAAGTCGAAAGGAAGGAGCAATGGGAATATCATGGCGCTATATTTAAAAAAATGTTTTAACATTTATTATTAAGAGACAGAAAGACAGAGCATGAACATTGAAGGGGCAGAGAGAGAGGGAGACATAGACTCTGAAGGAGGCTCCAGGCTCTGAGCTGTCAGCACAGACCCCGATGCGGGGCTTGCTTGAACCCACAAACTATGAGACCATGACCTGAGCCGAAGTCAAACACTTAACTGACTGAGCCACCCAGGTGCCCCACATGGCACTATATTTATATTTACCTTCAAATTTCTCAACCTTAGCACTTAGACATTTTGGGCCACATACGTCTTTATTGTGGGAGACTATTCTGTGCATTGAAGGATATTTAACAACATCCCTGCTCTACTAGAAGCCGGTACCTCCCCCTTGTTGAAAAACCCTGGTGTGCACTAGAGAGCAAGATGTAACACCTAAAACTGTTGAGGTTTTTAAGATATAAAAGTGTGTGTTGGGTCCTCTGGCTGGCTCCGTCGGAAGCGCATGAGACTCCTGATCTCAGAGTCACGAGTTCAAGCCCCACACTAAGTGTAGAGATTACTAAAACAGATAAATAAAAATTTTTAAAAAAAGATATGCAAGTGTGTTTTAGTTACTGATTTTGCACCATCTGTTCCTCATGCGAGAAGTCCATTCCCGCTTGCATTCTCTGGAAGCCTGGAGCACGAGAAATGCCCACGTTCAACTGTGCTCTGTAATCAAATTTAGACTTACCATTTCGTCAGGCCAAAAAAGACTCCTTAGATTAATAATAATATGACTACATCAGTTTTCTAGGGCTACTGTAATAAATCACCATAAACTTGGTGGCTTAAAACGGCAGAAATATATTTTCTTACAGAAATGACCAGAGCAAGAAGCTTTTACATTTTTAGACAAAGACACAAGCTTGCAAACAACGGACAAAGCAAAGGGGTGTGGGTGTGGGTAGTAAATGGCAAAGAAGCAACTAGAAAGATAAGGGTTTGTTTAACAAAATTTATTTGCAGATTTCTCTAGTCTTTGGATTGATAGGAGTCTGTCTCCAACAAAAGAAATATTTATTTCCTGCCTTTGGGTAAAAAAGGGCAACTTTTTCTACATTTACTACTTCTTAATTTGCTTCAGCCTGAAAAAAAATTTATGTCAAAAATTATGAGAGACTATTGAATACTGAAAATGAACCATGGACTGAATGGGGAAGGGGAGGGAGGGAAGGGGCTGATGGTCATGGTGGGGGGCACTTGTGGGGGAGAAGCACTGGGTGTATTATGGAAACCAATTTGAAAATAAACTATTTAAAAAAAAAAAAGGAGGTGACATATTCTGGCTTCCCTCACACGCATATAACCTCCTTTCCCTTGCTCGTCTCTCCCTTGTACGTCTTTCCAAAACTCCAAACCCGGAAAACTCAGCTCTGTCTATTCCACACCTTCAAGCCACTGATGATGGAGAGAAAGGAACTAAAGAGACTTATATTAAGTGTAGAACTCAAAATTTAAAAAATTTTTTTAATGTCTTTTATTTATTTTCTGAGAGACCCAGAGAGACAGTGCGAGCAGGGGAGGGTCAGAGAGAGGGAGACACAGAATCCGAAGCAGGCTCCAGCACAGAGCCTGACGCGGGACTTGAACCCACGAACCCCAAGATCATGACCTGAGCCGAGGCCAGATGCTTAACCGACTGAGCCTCCCAGGCGCCCCAGAACTCAAAATTTAAGAGCACCCAATGCACTAGATAAGTAGTTCTCATACTATTTTATAGTCTTTTGTGTTTCTAGACTCAATTCCAACATGTTGGGGGCAGGGAGGTGGCGTGGGAGGCCTTCCGCACACCACAAGCAATTCTTGGACACCAGCAGGGTGTCTGAAATTCAATATAATTTAACTTAATTCTGACACTACCTACCCAAAGATAACATTAGACTCCACAGGTTGAAGGCTTGCCCCCATCCCACCCCCCTGCAGATGACTGTCACAAGCCCAGATTGTCACCTGTATTTATGACTAACTGACTCTAAGATCAGACATCCCAAAGACCTCCTCCTCAGGTTTGATTGATTTGCTAGAACAGCTCCCAGAACTTAGAGAAACATTTTACTTACTAGATCACTGGTTTATTACAATAGGATATAACTTGGGAGCACCAGATGGAAGAAATGCACAGGGCAAGGTATGGAGGGAGGCCAGAAATTCCATGCCCTCTCACAGCATGCCACCCTCCCCTAATCTCCATGAGTTCACCAACCTGGAAGCTCTCTGACTCCTATTCTTTTGGGTTTCTGTGACGGCTTCATTAAATAGACAGGACTGATTAAATCGTTAGTCATTGGTTCAGTCTCCAGTGCTGTCCCTCAACCCTGGAACCACAGAGTGGGTTCTCCTGTTAACCAGCCCCCATTCCTACATCCCTATGAGATTACCAAAAGCATCTAATTAACATAACAAGAGACGCATCTGTTGCTCTCATCACTTAGGAAAATCCAAGGATTTTAGGAACTTTGTTCCAGAAATGGGAGAAAGACCAAACACATATATCTTACTATAAATCACAATATCACACACACACAGCTTCTCCTTTTGCCTCAAAGCTCTGATACCCTTTCTCCTGTTTTCACATCAGATGGTGACCTTGCTTCTTAGGCACTAAGAAAACAGAGGCATTCAGAAGAGAGTGTTCTCATCTTCCTCCCTGCTATCAACCAAACCATCAGCCTCCCTACATCTACAAATCCACATAGTCTGGCTTTCCTCCTATTTTTAAGAGTAAACATCTGTGTTCCAGTATAAAGCCAACTCCTCGCTGGTGCACTGTCCCCGACCACTTCTTATAAGCTTCAAGGACTTTGCTCCTACAGTAATCCCCTTACCTCCTATATCATCAAATTTTCTGTCTCCATTAGATCGTACTCATCAGTTGACATACTTAAATAGCACCCTTCTTTAAAAAAAATAAACAAAACAAAATGCCCCGCGACTTCACAACTCTGTCTACTCATTGCCTGTTCCCCTTCACAGCAAACTTTTCTGAGAACGAGGTCTCTACATTTTCACAGTTCATTCTCTGGTGAATCCACTCCGGTGAGATTTTGTCTCCACTGTTCATGGAGATTGCTCTTTGTAAAGTCACCAAAGACCTCCAAGTAGCTAAGTTGGTGGCCAGCCAGTCACGTCTTCCCTGACCTCCCCACAGCAAGGGCAGCCATGGGGCCAACACCATGCTCTCCTGGTGCCTCTTTAGTGCACGTTTGCAGCTGTGTGTAATTGACTCCACTCGAGTCTCCTACATTCTTCCCTTCGGTATAACTTCAGCAAAGCCTCAGGGCTTGTTTTGTTGTGTTGTGTAGTTTTTTTTAGAGAGAGAGAGAAAGTACAAAAGCCAGGGAGAGGGGCAGAGAGAGAGAGAGAATCGCAAGCAGTCTCCACACTGTCAGCACGGAGCCTGACGTGGGGCTCCATCCCACAACCCTGGGATCATGACCTGAGCTGAAATCAAGAGTTGGTGGCTCAACTAACTGGGCCACCCAGGCTCCCTTCTTTCTTTCTTTTTTTTTTTTAAAGCACAGATATTAGTCCTTTATTTGAAAATTTCCAACAGCTCCCCATTCCCTTTGGTTCACCTAAAATTTCTTTGTTCAAGGCCTGTTTCCACATGGGGGGCTGACTGTGGCATCCTGCACCCAAAAGTTAGTCAAAACCTCTGCCTCCTGGGGTGCCTGAGTGGCTCAGTCGGTTAAGTGTCCGACTCTTGTTTTCAGCTTGGGTCATGATCTCACCATTGGCAGGAGACCAGAGTCAGGCTCTGCACTGACAGCACAGAGCCTGCTTGGGATTCTCTCTGTCTCTCTGCCCCTCCTCTGCTCACACTGTCTCATTTCCTCTCAAAATAAATAAACATGTTTTAAAAACACATAAAAAATAAATTTCCATCTCCCTAAAAGTCTTATCTGAAGAGGAAAGAGACCAAGTGTGGGGACAGGGATTTTTTCTTTAGCCTTTCCAAGGCCAACCTTCCGCATCCCAGCTTCTGGCCCAAACCCCTGTCTCTTCAGGAATTGACACTAATATTCACTTCTTCAGAAAAGGCCTCTTCCTCCAAAGCCTGGGAGTGTGGATTTACACTTTGCCTTCATCAGGGTATCCAGGTCAGAATAGAAGAAGTGGAGTCAAATCCTGGGTTCCAATCCCCACTCTGCCAAGTACCAACTCCGTGAAGTTGAGCAGGTGACTAAATCCACTCCCCTTTCCGCTTCTGCCTTTGTAAAATAGGGATAATAACAGTACTTACTTCATGCGGTAGATGTAAGGATGGAGTGAGATAACAGATGTGGAACACTGGAAACGGGGCTCAAGATAGAGCAAGCGTTCATAACATTAACTAGCTGTGATGCTAATGCAGAAATATTCCTGCCGCCCATTCACAGGACACCCCAAGTAGCCAGGAGAAATGTTCTCTGGCGAGAACACTCATCATGGAAGACTGAGTCAGAGTACCTTTATTAGGCTGAAAAGGAACATGAAACCAGCGTGTGGCAGAACCTTGACCTGCACATGAAGTAATCCCCATGCTGCACTGCAAAAACTCACTTAGGAATGACGGGTTTCCACCTTCCCTCGTCTCCAGTCCCCTCACCTCATCCCCATTGAGAATGCAAAGCTATCGACCTTCCCTCTTCACCAGGATCCTTTGAAGTTCAAGATTTACTCTAATCTTTAGTGGAGCCTCAGGGCCTCAGTAATTCATCTGCTCCTTTTATTATGCCTCAGTGTTTCTGATCAAACGGAATTTGAGCAGAAGACAGAATCCATCCTGTCAAACAGCAAACAAAGAAACTCTCATAATAGCCCAGTGTTCTCCCATAGCCTCCAGCCTTAGGTGTCCTGGAATGCTCCTGCCCTGTAGACAGGCACTGAACTGTCTTGAATATAGAAAAGAGACAAGTAAGAGTGAAAGGGTAGTTGGGCTGTTAAATGTATCTGTGTCATGAGTACGATGATTGTTAAGCTTTCAAAAATGCTTTACACGTATAGCTGGGTTGGTAGATAGGTCAGCAAGTTTTTTCTGTCAAAGTCTGGATAGTAAATATTTTAGGTTATACTGTCTCAGTCTCAACTACTCAGCTCTGCCAGCGTGAGGGAAAGCAACCCAAGGCAATAAATAAGCATGGGTTTGACTGTGTTCCAGTGATAGGCTATTTACAAAAGGAGGAGTGTATTTGGCCCAAGGGCCATAACTTGCTAAACAGTGGCCTAGTATAAACTTTCTCAAGGTGGGGCACCTGGGTGGCTCAGTCAGTTAAGCATCTGACTTTGGCTTACGTCAAGATCTCATGGTTCATGGGCTTGAACCCTGCATCAGGCTCTGTACTGACAGTGAGGAGCCTGCTTGGGATTCTCTTATCTCTTTCCCTCTCTCTCTCTGTTCCTCCCGACATGTACTTTCTCTCTGTCTCAAAATAAATAAATACACTTTAAAGGAAGAAAAAGTTTGTCAATCTGAAGTCATTGTCCATGCCACCTTCCTGATTTTTTTCTAAACCTATGTACCTCTATAATCATATTGATTATGAAATTATTAAAGCTTGCTCTTTTTAAATAAACTGATTATAAAATAAAAATAATATTACTACCATAGAAGGAAAATGAGTATTCCTAGTACCCAAAAGGTAACCTTAAAAAAAACTAAGTGCAATTAAAACAAAACATTGCAATTAATATGCTAGTTGAGAGGCACCAGGGTGGCTCAGTCAGTTAAGTGTCCAACTTCAGCTCAGGTAATGATCTCGCAGACGGTGAGTTCGAGCCCCACAACAGGCTCTGTGCTGACAGCTCAGCTCTGTCTCTCGGTCTCTCAAAAATAAATAAACCTTAAAAAATTTCTTTTAGGGGCGCCTGGGTGGCTCAGTTGGTTAAGCCTCTGACTTCGGCTCAGGTCAGATCTCACGTTCGTGGGTTCGAGCCCCGCGTCAGGCTCTGTGCTGACAGCTAGCTCAGAGCCTGGAGCCTGCTTCCGGTTCTGTGTCTCCTTCTCTCTCTGCCCCTCCCCCTCTCATGCTCTGCCTCTCTCTGTATCAAAAAATTAATAAAACATTAAAAAAATTTAAAAAAAGAATAGTTTTTCTTTAGTTTCCTTTTTCAATCTAGAGAAATGGCTTCCAACTAATACTGAAAAGAGTTTTTATAATATTGTTTAAAAAATACACAGAGGAGCGCCTGGATGGTTGAGTCAGTTAAGCATCCCACTCTTGATTTTGGCTCAGGTCATGATCTCACAGTTCGTGGGTTCGAGCCCCGCATCAGGCTCTGTGCTGACAGCTAGCTCAGAGCCTGGAGCCTGCTTCTGGTTCTGTGTCTGCTTCTCTCTCTGCCCCTCCCCCTCTCATGCTCTGTCTCTCTCTGTATCAAAAATAAATAAAACATTAAAAAAAATTAACAAAAATTTCTTTTAAATGCTAGTTGAAATCTGAAGAATAAGATTTACTGCGGAAGGTAAGGTCATTAACAAAGCTAGTCTCATGCTGTGCCTCCTTGCTCCAACTGCCTTCTCTACCTTAGCCATGGTGACCTTCTTAAAGCGCTTTCTTGCATTATCCCTGCCACCAGAGTGTGTGTTTACATGCTATTTTATGTGTGCACAGTGTTTCTACACACGTTATTTTGCTTACTTGGAGTGCTTGTTCCCACTTCTATCCTGGTAACTTTTAATCCACTGGGGAATCTTTTCCCTTGAATAAGTCAGACCTCCTATTATAGCTGTTCCTAGACCAGCAGGCCATCCGTTGGAAGGATATGTCACAAATGCCATTTTATATTGGCTGGGAAATTATTGGCTTATTTTCTTACTCCCCTTCTATACAGTGTTCTGTTTGAGGTCAAGAGATCAAAATCTAATTCTGTAACTTACCACGGAGCAACTTCTGAGAAATAATTATTGTGCTGGGGGAATATATGGAATAATTAAGATTTTTAAAAATATAAATCAAGTCAATTCTGATTGCAACTTTTCTTTTTTGTAATCTGAATCTACATTTTATCTGTGAGGCTCTCTAAATTCATATTCTTAAAACTAGTTAAGAGCCGTCAACTTCTTAATAAGGGGAAAAATGGTTTGCTATTTCCAGCAAAGCCGGAGATTAAAATTATTCCCTCAAAATAAGAAAAAGAAAAGTTGAGTGATTCTAGGCCACTTTGAGGTTTAGCTTTCTTTAAATATTCCCAGATGTCACCGTTCCAATGTCAGGATCCCTTTCTTTCTTGATTAGTACCCTCACATCTCATGAGACCTCCTGAGAAGTCAATTTAATGCTTTAAAACAAATACATAGTTCTTAAAATGAAAAATATTTATGTCCATACTATCCAAAATGATCTCATATTTTACAACTGTGCCATGCATACTTGGGAACAGTGCCAAGTTAAACAGCAAAATTTTGGTTGGAAGCTGATCTGGGAATCCTACTTCTGCTGTTTACTGACATGTGAGTAATCCGCGTTTCCTTACCTGTGACATGTGAGTAATAAAAGCTACCTCACAGAAGTTAAATATTAAAAATTCAGCTGGGTAAATTTTAAAGATCTCATTGGCTTCATTGATTCATGAATCAGGCAGCACTGAACAAGTAGAGGCGTGCCCCAAAGGGCTAAAGAAAGGGAAAGCTTTTAAGGCCATGACAAGGAAATCTTAAAAATTAAAAAGGATTATTTCAGGTGAGGTCACCCTCCTTTGAGGGCAATAAGATCTTACCGGGTGGATTGCTTCATCTCACTTTGGGTGATGGAAGGGTCCATGTGACAGATTACCTTATCAATGCTGACCAGAAAATTCCTGACTGACCTATTTAAAAGTACATTTTAAACAGAGATTGAAACTGCAATGAAGTTACGTATTAACCTAATTTGGTTTGGTGCCATGACCTAGCACAAGTGACTCCATTTTGGGTCTCTGGTTTTCTTTTTGACACAGGACTATTCTAGGTATTCTGTTAGAATGATAATGTGGAATAAATACTAAGCCCAAGATCTTACCAGTATATGATAAGCACTAAATAAATATTCAATACTGCTGCTAGTGTTACTTATATATTTACATGCTACATTATCTTAAATGAAGATGAAGAAAAATGTTAAGCATATCAAGAACATTTTTAATTGAGAAAAAAAGAATTATCCTATATATCTTTTCTGACTTAAAATACAGCATCATTTCTTCAATACTTTTTTTTGCTTTCATTGAGTACAAAATTTAAAAATCATTCAGAAAACAATTCTATGATAATAAAACTCATTTTCACATACAAGCAACATAAATGCAGATTAAAAAAAGAACAGAAATGTAAATGCTGCTAACTTGTAGATCTAGAGTTGATATTTAAAAAGTTGGTTGCGGGGAAATTTGTGGCACTTTTAGTATTTTTAAAAGTGTTGTTTTAGGGACACCTGGGTGGCTCAGTTGGTTGTGTCTGACTTTTGATTTCAGCTCAGGTCATGATCTCGTGTATTTATTATTCTTGTACTTATTTTTTTTCTTAATGCTAAACCAAATTTAACTCAGTCAACTAAGAAGCACCAAATTTTTTATAAGAGCATAAACTTATTTATTTTAATATCTATTCCATACTTCTACTAAATTGGTGTTTAAATCATAGCACACAGCCAAAGAAGCCCATCAATCCAACATTTGCCCTGAGTATTATATTAATGGACTTTCTTATCTGTGAAGAATGTCAGAAACATTGAAAATGGTAACGCCCAACAATTACAGTGTTTAATATTTGCCTTCCATTGTTCTAAGAATTTGTCAATTGTAACTCATTTTATCCCCCTAACAACCTTATTGTTATTCACATGATACAGCTAAGATACTGAGAAATAGAGTTTGAACAACATGCCCAAGGTCACGGTTAGTCGGTGGTGGATCTAGGATTTGATCTAAGTGATCCCGTAGCAGACCCTGCCCTATTGACCACTCAGTAACCAGTTCATCTTCCAGGAGAATTCTTAAGCAATAGACAGCACACAACATAAGGCAGTCTTTTTTATGGAGACAATGCTAGGTATTTGAGAGTTTCTTTTTTTTTAAATCATATTGAACCAAAGTCAGCTTCCCTGTGTCTTAGACCCAGTGGTCTTCATACTTCCATCTAGAACAACATAGAATAGTCAGGAGTCAGAGGTCTTTGAGAGGAAAGAAACCTTAAGTTTCTTTCAGAGGTGTTTCTTCATTTAAATGAGAGGCAACTGAATGATTAGCAAGGAAACAATGTCATGGATGGGCAGGGGGTCACACCCACCCACGATCCTGATGTAAGCCAGGGTTCTGCTATTTAGGAAAAGTCATTCCCAGAAGCTGATTGTGTAAGGTAGTCTTTGTGTGGAAATTCTTTCCGGTTTCCTGGCACCTTTTATTAAATTATAGCTTGTGCCAGAGTAAGGATATAGAGAGTACAACTGTTGGTGCCAGTGTAATCTTTTTCTTTTTTATGTTTATTTACTTATTTCTGAGAATCTTAGGCAGGTCCTGCACTGTCAGCACAGAGTCAGACCCGGGGCTTGGGCTCACGAACCTCGAGATCATGACCTGAGCCTAAATCAAGAGTCAGATGCTCAAAAGACTGAGCCACACAGGCACCCTCGTACCAGTGTAATCTCTTAAAGTATAAGAGAAAGGCTATGAGGTCCCACTGCTTGTTTCTATCTGTAGACTCTCTGTCCACCACCAAGCCTAGAGAATTAGTTATTCTATTAAGGGAGCAGGTGAGCTTCCATGCAGCATGCTAATACTTTTAGCTTTTCAACAATTACATTATACCTTATAATTATGATAAACTTCAAATTAATTAAAATGCTCAAGAGTTTTTCAGACTTCTCAACTATATATATACCACACCAGTTTGGATTATATATATATTTTTAATGTTTTTATTTATTTTTGAGAGAGACTGAGCAAGGAACCAGCAGAGAGAGAGGAAGACAGAGGATCCAAACCAGGCTTGGTGCTGATAGCAGAGAGCCAGAGGCTGGGCTCAAACTCAGGAGCTGTGATATCATGTCCTGAGCTCAAGTTGGACAGTTAACCAACTGAGCCACCCAGATGCTCCCAGATTATATTTTGTAACCAAAATATAAAATCTCACAATTTTTCAATTAAAGTTCTTTTCCCCCTGATGTTTCAGTATGTCAAGATCATACAGCCAATCTTAGTTTGATTGATTGTAGTGCTAGTCTGCCCTCTTTTAGTTTTGGTCACATTCAAATTGGACAAACATGGTATTATGTTTTCAATCAAATCATTTGTAAAAAGATAAATAATATAAGGTCAAGGATAAAACCCTGCTTTATTTATTTGATCTGCTTTGATATGAATTCATTTCATATTATCCAGTACATATTTCATCATCAAGTCCTCAAGGTTATCATAGGAGGCTTATCAAATGGCTTGCTGAATTTACAGTATACTATGTTTATATCATTCTCTGATAACTTAGTAACAGTTCTTGAAAAATAGAAAGAAGATAAATCAGTTAGGGGTGCCTAGGTGGCTCAATCAGTTAAGTGTCCAACTTCTGTTCAGGTCATGATCTCATGGTCCATGAATTTGAGCCCCGCATCAGGCTCTCTGCTGCTAGCTCAGAGCCTGGAGCCTGCTTCAGATTCTGTATCCCTCTCTCTCTCTCTCTGCCCCTCCCCCCACTCATTCTCTGTCTCTTTCTCTCTCTCTCCTTCTCTCTCTCTCTCAAAAATTAAAAAATTTTTTATTTTAATAAGTTAATTTGTTTTCAAATCTATCATATGGTTCTTGTGATCAATGTATTCCATTCTAAAATATCAAACTATCTGCATAATACTCATTCTTAACTTTTTACCAAGAATCAGTTTAGTACTAATAGATTTAACTCTCCCATTAAAAAAATATATATGAACAGTATTAGTTCATCAATTCATTTTCTTTTTATAGAAGAGAAAAAAAACCCAGCAGCATACCCAGTAGATTTTCCACTGACATGGCCTTTTGTTTATTCTAGAGATTTGGCGACAACAGCAGAGCAATAGAGATAAAAGCCAATGATCAGAAATAGCCTTCCTCTGCTCCAGTAGTCCTCAGATATAAATGACCATCAGTGCCAAGTGAGGAGTGTTCCTTAACTTGTTGGCTAACTTTTTTTTTTAATGTTTATTTATTGTTGAGACAGAGAGATAGAGCATGAGCAGGGGAGGAGCAGAGAGAAAGAGTGAGACACAGAATCCAAAGCAGGCTCCAGGCTCTGAGCTATCAGCACAGAGCCTGATGTGGGGCTCGAACTCATCAATCATGAGATCATGACCTGAGCTGAAGTTGAATGCTCAACCAACTGAGCCATCCAGGAGCCCCTTAATAGACATTCCTTGGGTCCATCCCCCAGTACTCTGATTCAGCAGACAAGGGAAGAGATCCAGAAATCCTCCAGTAGGTTTTTTTTAATTAATTAATTTTTATTTGAGAGAGAGAGAAGAAGGGGGGAAGGGACAGAAGGAGAGAGAGAAAATTTCAAGTAGACTCCATGCTTAGCATGAAGCCCATTGCTGGACTCAATCCAATGGCCCTGGGATCAAGAGCCGAAATCAAGAGTCTGACTGAGCCATCCAGGCGCTCTCCACCCTGTCTTTCTAACAAACAGCAGAGTTTGGAGGCTATCATGCTCATACTTCTATTTTCTTTCTTGGATATGATGCAGCAAAGCATTTAATTAGAGAACTAATATAATTACTGTTTTTCATAGATTCCAAGACATTTTTATGCATGTTAATATTTTTTATTAGGGTCTTTCTTACAATTGATCATTTAATGGAGAACTTGTTTTTCTTTCTTACTGGAACTTAAAATGGTGCTGCATCTTACAAAGATGGAGGACTAAATTCAATGAAATATGGCATTACAAGTTGTAAATTAAATACACTGTCTCAGAATCAGAAATTTATCTTTAACCTTTACGTTCTTGACAAATAAATACATGTCTTTGGATACAAGGTGGAAGTAGCTTAGGACATGGAAGAGGAATGCCACATTTCCTTAGAATTACTGGAAGAAATCAGCACTCTTTGTACTGCAAGAAAAGCCAATGCTGTCTAGGGTTTCAGTAGCAAAAACTGAGAAAAAAATAAATGAGCAGGGTCCATGAGGAATGATAGGCTATTCCAACTTCTCAGCTTAAAGTGGTTATGAGTGAGTTTTTGATAATAGTAACGTGAAAATTATGTTTAATAAGTTGCAGAGGATGAAAGTTTATTTCTGTGTAGCAGCCTTTTATTTTCTTGCCTTCAGGAAAGCTTCCTAGACAGGAGATAATAAAAGTAATAAACAGGGGCCAGACTGCGGCATGGCAACAGGCATATACAACAGTATAGTTTGTACAGTGAAACAGAGTCCGGCAGGAAAAAAAGAACTGACCAGGAACACTTAATTGTATGAAGGAAGAAAATGAAAAAGAGTAGGGGTGCGGGGGACCAGCCCACGCACCAGAGTCTAAGGGTCTCTGAGTAGGGGGCTGGTGTCGGCGAAATATCTATAAGAAAGAACACAGACAACATGAATGGTGGAAGAGACCACACTTTACTGTGAAACTTGGTGTCTTATATACCATAGGTGATTACATCATTTTCCTAATGATTACATTGTTTGTTACTTCCAGAAAAATTATTATTTCCATGGTAGCAAAAACAGAAAATCAGA
>NC_043701.1:26739556-26766798 GCF_006229205.1 Suricata suricatta
AAAAAAATAAAATAAAATAAAAAGAAATGAAATATTTTTCAATAACCTAAGAAACAAACATCTTCCAGTTACATGTTGCTAATTACACCTCAGTGAGAAGTCTGGTTTTTTTTCTTTTTATGGAAGTACACAGTTTTTTCAGCAAAAATATCTTATCTTGGGGAAAGAGTTTGACCTCAAGCATTACCCCTTTCACTTCCTGACAACTATTTAAAAAGGAAAAAGGAAAACAAAAACCAATTTAAACTGCTTTCTCAAGACTGTGGCAAAAATCCGAGACCATGGTTGAATCTTGTGGTGGTCTTGGTTTAAGGATCATTAAAATGCATCTAAAAAAAGTCTGCCTTAACAATAACAAAAATTTAGAGAAATCTTTTATTATGTGTTCCAGATACTTAACAAGAAGATGTATAGGTGATAGAAAAGGAAACAGTCTTCTCAGGTTTTACTTCACTTGATTAGCACTATTTACAACCAGTAGGATAAGGTGACACTGAAAAGCGAGGGTCTTAATAAATGGTGCTAGTTAAATTGTATCTCTCTAAGGGATATCTAATTAAGCTTGACCCTACCTTTGACCATATAAAATAATAAAATCTAGGGAGATGGCAAGTCTAAATATGAGAGGTAAAACAATCAAATTTCTAGAGGTGAACAGAATTTATTAATGACCTTGATCTAGGCAAATATTTCTTAAGCTGGACAGAAAAAGCACTATTCTTAGAGAAAAAGATTGATACATCACACAACATTAAAATTAGGGAGTTTGCCAACAAAACTAAAATGCAGCCTATGGAATGGGAGAAGATATTTGCAAACAATATATCAGAGAAAGGGTTACTATCCAAAAGTCTAGAACTTATCATACTCAACACTTCAAAAACAAATAACCCAGTTAAGAAATGGGCAGAAGAATGGACACTTTCCAAAGAAGACATCCAGGTGGCTGACAGATGCATGAAAAGATGATCAACATCACTTATCATCAGGGAAATACAAATCAAAACCAAGATTAGATACCAACTCACATTTGTCAGAGTGGCTAAAATTAGCACAAGAAACAACAGGTGTTGATGAGGATGCAGAAAAAGGGGGAACCCTCTTGCACTGTTGGTGCAGCCCCTCTGGAGAATAGTATGGAGGTTTCTCAAAAAACTAAAACTAAACTGCCCTATGATCCAGCGATTGCATTATTAGGTATTTGCCCAAAGGCTACAAAAATACAGATTCAAAGGGGTACATGCACCCCAATTTTTATAGCACCATTATGAACAATAGCCAAACTATGGGAAGAGCCCAAATGTCCACTGTCTAATGAATGGATAAAGAAAAGGTGGTATAATGTATCAAAGACAAATACCATATGATTTCACTCACGTGTGGAATTTAAGAAACAAAAACAGAAGGACATTTGGGAAGGGGGGCAGAAAAGAGAAGAAAGGAAAGCAAACCACAAGAGTCTCTTAATGATAGAGAACAAAGGTTCTCTATCATTGATGACTGAGGTTGTTGGAGGGAGGTTGGCAGGAGATTTGCTAGATAGGTGATAAGTATTAAGAAGTGTTAATGATGAGCATTGGGTATTGTATATAAGTGATGAATCACTCAATTCTACTCCTGAAACCAATATTTCACTCTATGTTAACTAACTAAAATTTAAATTTAAAAAAAAGGGAAACAATTAGGAACTTCTGATTTTTTAAAAGAAACCTATTAAGAAAGGAAAAGTTCAAGCCACCAGATTGGAAGAAAATATGCTGATAGGCATTTAGGCAGGATTACTGCTTCTAATGGGCATACTGGAACCTGTCCTTTGGTGCACATTCTATACATTTCTCCTGGGTATAACATAGGAGTGGTTTACTATATAAATAGTGAGACTATAGTATAGTATAGTATACTATAGTATAGTATAGTATAGTTAATATACTATAGTGAATATGATATTCATACCATAGAATATTATACAACAATGAAAATGAGCAAACTACCATTATAACACTATGAATGAATCTCACAAAAATAATGTTTGGGGAATAGTAAGGCAGCCACAAAAGGGTATCTTTTATTCTTATAAAATTATAAAGTAGAAAAACAAATCTATGATGATAACTGCCAGACACTGATGACCTTTTTGAAAAGGACAGTGACAGGACACAACACCAACGTGTTTCAATGCGATAGTGTTTTGAACCGTAGATGTAGATTTTTCTGAATGCATGCTATACTTCAGTAAGACAATTATTATAAAAAAGAAAAATGAAAATAATTAGAGTAATAATCATCAATTGTGGAAGTAATTAAGAACTGATAGAGCTGTAAGCTACAGGTGATCCAAAAGAATCACTGAATTTCAGGTAAAAAAATTACCTAATACAACTCTACATATTTCTATTAAGGAGGACATTTATTAGTATACTAACCTTATTCCAGATAAAATTTGTTTTATTTTTTTAGGTAATTACCATTACTTTATCAGATGTCTTTTCATTTTTTAAAAATTTATCCTTATTTTTTAAATTTACCTTACTTCTATAACCTAAACCAATCCTATGCAATTTGATAAATTGTAACTTTTCTTCAAAACTGTTTTTTCCTTCTTAATTTTCTCACATTAAACTTTTTAGTGGGGATTATATCCTATAGTCTGCTTTGACCTTAAAATGAAAAGTTTAGGAGCACCTGGGTGGCTCAGTAGTTTAGGTGTCCAGTTCTTGATTTTGGCTCAGGTCATGATCTCGTGGTTCATGCCCCTGCATCAGGCATGGAACCTGCTTAAGATTCTCTTTCTTATGGGAAGGAGAAAGTGAGGGAAAGAGTTGGGGAGAGGGAGTGAGGCAAATCATGAGAGAATTCGAATGCTGAGAACAAACTGAGGGCTGAAGAGGGAGAGGAGAAAGGGTGAGGGGGTGATGGTCATGGAGAGGGACATTTATGGGGAAGAGGACTGGGTGTTATATGGAAATCAACTTGGTAATAAACTATTTTAAAAAAATATTCTCTTTCTGCCTTTCCCTCTCCTCCTCCTTGCCTCTCATGCATGCTCTCTCCTTCTCCCTCAATAATAATATAAATAATATGAAAAATTTAATAGTTTACATATTTAACAGACTGTAGAACTTATTGTTTTGATCTCATCTCTCTAGGGAATATGTATTACTGCACTCTCTCTTGAGTTTGATGGAAAAATAAAATGTTGACTTCACAAGTACATTGGACAATAACAAAGGCACTCCATGCTCAAGTGTTAAGTCTTCAGAGTCCCCTCAGGGATACCTATAAGGGACTACTTTGTGGAGTGTCATAGCTGTCAGATCACCTGAGGGACAACTAGTGAGCTATCAAGTTAGAAATGATCTCTGAAAAAGAAACAGATGTAATATTAAGAATGTACTTCTAATGGGCTAATTTTCTTAGAGATAGGAATGTAGTTGAGCAAATTCCTAACATGGACGACATCTTCTACATTTAAGGAATGGCTGGCAACTCTTCCCACCCTCTAGGAAATGATGCCTAGAGAGAACGAGTAATCTTGCCCTTATCACAGTCAATGGTAATTTTCACTGATCATAAAATACATATCTTTAATCCAAAAACACTCAATGTTTATTAAATGGGAGTAACAAACTTCACCCGGGAAATATAACTTGAGGAAATTATTAGCAGTAATAAAGCATAAGTAATATACAAACTAAGTGAGGAATAACCTTAATGATAATAATAAATCAGCTAATGAGTTACTTATTATTATTAATATTATCATTATCATCAAGGAGCACTTCCTCTATGTCAAGCATCTGACTAAATTCTGTCATGTTTTCTCTCATATAATCCTTATCACAGTTTCTTGATTGTACTGGTGAAGGACGCTTAGAAAGGAGTTAGCATTTACCTGGGATCCATGGTTCAGAAGTGTGATCCATATCTTAAACCCACATTGCCTGATTCATAGCTGCGCCCGCTGGTTATGCGGCAGGAACAGTAGGGTTAGACACGTCTCCTCTTTGCTTCACATTTTGCTCCATTTTGATATATATCTTCATTTGATGGACTTGTGAGTTGCTGTAACACACCTTAAGGTGGATAGAATTAATTTGGGTGGGGGCGGTCACTTTCCCGGGTGCCATGTGTGATGGCTATCAAAGGGCGGCTTTATCTTCGGCACAGCCTTCTGATGACAGTACAGAGTGGAGGAAGCGACTCTCTGGAAGACCCTGACATCTTATGTCAAAACACGACCTTTTCACTCTCTAAAGTGTTTTCCATGTATTACCTGTTATCTTATTTTGTTCTCAAGATAATCATGTGTGTCACATAAGACATTTATTAGCATCCTTAGAGAAGAAATGGTTGCCACAAATACTAAGATATTCCTCCCTGATAAATCCAAGGTAACGGTATATTAATCATGT
Organism: Suricata suricatta; assembly: GCF_006229205.1. NCBI lineage: Eukaryota > Metazoa > Chordata > Mammalia > Carnivora > Herpestidae > Suricata > Suricata suricatta. The sequence goes on from NC_043701.1 coordinate 26,743,969, forward strand.
TTTTTAAAATTTTCTGTATATTATCATGTTTTGACATCTTGAAACATCTTTCTGGCTGGGGACAGACTGCTCCTCCCAGGGCTAGCTAATTCTTAGAGACAGTAAAGGACATGTTGTTTGATAAGCAAATGAACCAATTCAAGGCTTTATCTCCTTTATCTGGTTTTGTACAACCCAGGAGGCAATATTCCTCTGTCTTAATCATCCCAGGGCCAGGTTCCAGGCAACTAGAGACCACCCCTATAAATCTTTTTTTAAATCTTATTTTTTTTTTTTGAAATGGGGGCACAGGCATGGAAAGGGGATAGAGAGAAAATCCCAAGCGTGCTCCACACTATCAGCACAGAGCTTAATTAGGGGCTCCAATGCAAGAACTGTGAGATCCCGATCTGAGCTGAAGTTGGATGCTTAACCAACTGAGTCAGCCAGGTGCTGAGACCGTCTCTACAGCCCCAAGCCTGACAAAATAATTCAAACTGGCCAGTTAGAAACTATTTACCCTGTCCTTCCTTGCCTTTCCCACAGAAACCTCAGCAAAGGCCATGACCCACGCACACCCACTCCTGCCTCTGCTTCCTACCCCAAACCTGCTATTCCTTTTGTGTCCATGTGTGCTGAGCAGTGCCTCTTGGTTCTAGTAGAAGTGTAACAGTAAGCTTTTCTTTCACTAGTATTGACCTGTCCATGTAGTCACTCAGTTACCCACACAAATGAAGACCCAGACTCCAAACAAACCCTTCCCTATCTCTTTTCCTACTTGGTACCCTGCTATCCCCATCACGTAACATTCAGTCCTGGTGTCTCTGCCTGTCCCATACCCTGCCAGGGCAGATCCTGCTTTCCCCCTCATCCCACCTCATTTTCTGATGCCTTCTCAGTCCACAGAAAGAGCACAGGACATTCTTTCAGCATCCTTGTCCTCTGAATTCCAAAATCATCACTGTGGAAAACACCTCCAGCTTGCTGCACCCCACCTTTGCTCACCTCCTTGATCCTGTTGGGCTAATAGAGATCGGTTCAACATAAGCTCAGTTCTTCTTTCCGTCTGCTCTGGCGCTCTCTGCCTTTCTCTTTTTCTGTGACCTTATACAAGTCAAACAAATGTTTTACCTCCTGCTTGGAGGCAGATGAAAAATGTTCCACTTCACAGGGGATTTGTGGGGACTCACTACAAGTTCCTGACGTGTTCTTGAGAACCTGCCTGGTCTCAGGCAGAGAAAGCAGCCTTGATGGTGTGCCTGCGCATTTTCGTTGTAAACACACAGCTCTTGTGAGTTGGCTTTTGAAACAACTTCCTCCGGATGGAAAAGGACTGAAACAAAGCAGCGATGTGGTTAGCTGTCACTTCAAAGGCAACCATAAGGCAAGGGGCTGTTAGCACTGTGTTCCGTCTTGCGTCCCCAGCGCTGTGAACATAACTGTAGCAGTTCCTTTGTTCAGAATTCCTCATTTAGATGCTCTCATCTAGGAAACTCAATGGTTAATATAGGCAAGAGTGTGTATGAATATTTTTTATGGTAAAGAAGTCATCTGTGAGATTTCAGACAAAAGTTTCTCTTAGGTTGTTTGGTTGAATGAAGTAACTTGCTAATTTATATCTGTAACTTTTCTTGTGACATATAACCTAGCTCAAAATATATGGTATAGTCAAAATGTGGTTGGGGGACACTAAGAGGAAGAGATGATTCTACCCAGAAGGTAGTTGGGTGACTTGCAATATAGTATCTTAAGCAAGGGAAAAGATTACATCCACTGTGGCAGAGAGCATGAGACAGTTTTCAAACTGGAATCAGGAATGAGTCCAAGAGGTTTACAGGGCCATGGATGATGGCACCCTTAGCCCAAATCTTGAGAATGCTGGGGTCGTGAGGACTTCGAAGTTGGCAAGCCCCAAGATTAATCTTTTGCTTCTATTCCTTATTACTTTTTACCATATTACGTCACAGAATCAACCTAAATAAACAAAAATGGCAGAAATCAACTGCCATGGTTTGAATGTTTGTGTCCCCCTCAAATTCAGATGTGGAAATCCAACTCCCAAAGATTGATGGTATTAGGAGGTGAGGCCTTTGGGAGGTGCTTAGGTCATGAGGGTGGAGCCCTCATGAATGAAATTAGTGTTGTGAGAAAAGAAGCTCCAGAGAGATCCCTGGCCTTTCCACCATGTGAAGACGCAGTGGGGAGGTGGCAGCTATGAATCAGGAAGAGGCCCTCACCAAAGCATGACCGTGCGGGTGCACTGATCTTGGATTTCCCAGCCTCCAGAGCTGTGGGCAATAGACTTCTGTTGTTTATAAGATACCCAGTCTGTGTAATTCTATTATAACAGCTCAAAGAGACTAAAATATCAAGTAAGATACTTTTTTTCCCCCTATAACCTTGAGCTGGGTGGATAAGCTCATTTGACAGAGGAAGATATGAGGGAGGAAATTCAGAAATATAAACAGTTAAATCAAGCTAGCTCCAGCTGGAGTCATTTTCCTCAAGCAGGACAAGCTCTCGAGGTGATTATAACCTGACAAAATTTCGTAGAAGAAATTGACAAAACCCAGCATGTGTGTTTGTAAATCCCAGAGAAGCACCTAACTTCACTCCATGAACACCATTTTAGAAAATATGTTTTATCTGTGGCTATTTCTTTTCTTCTTCTCTTGTTCTCTGTCCTCCCGATGCTCAATTTTCTGAACATGTAAGTGAAACCCAGGGCAGTCACAGCTTTTGCTTAACACAATTTAAGTCACTCGGAGGTACAGGGACACTCATTTCTAGCATATTCCAAGAGAAAGTATTTTACTTGGTCTTGACAGTAGCTCACTAGTGCATTGAATTCCCTCTCACAGACATATGAGACCTGCCACCCAGGTCAAGTGGTGACATGTGTCACTTGCACACAGACGTGTGTGCAGCCAGGATGGTCTGAGAAGCAGCCTCATGGCAAGAAGTCAATCAAATGTGACCAGACCATTCAAAGGAGGCATCCACCGGAGGGACTGACCAGAGAGGGTGAATCCAGGCATGGAGCTCATTGGATATAATTGAAGAGGACTAGCTACAGGAGGAAATTTAAAACAGGGTAGGTTGAGGAAAGAGCCTGACTTAAGGGCTGGCCGTATGTCTGCTCTCTGAAAACTTCTGGCTATGTCTCAACCAATCTAAACCTCAGTTTCCTCATCATGGACACAATGACAGCTTCCACCTTAGATGTTATGTAGCTAAACGTGATGATACATATGACACACTTAATACAACATGTGCACAGAGCTTAGGTTCGTTCTATTCCATTTGTTAGAACCACCAATAATACTATTTGTCGCTCTTGTTATTTACCCTAAATGAAGGGGAAGGTGGCTGTATCCATTTTCACTGGGTGTCCATGAACTTGGTGTGGCAAGGAGGGTTGAAAGATATCCAATTTTGATAAATACAAGATCTCAGCACATGCTGACTTTCATCTGCTATCCCCATGTCAAAAATGAGAAAATGGAGGTCAAAGGAGATTACAAAACTTATGTGAGGTCACGTAGAAAAATAGCCAAGTTCAAATTCAAGCCTGACTAGTTTTCTCTGTCTTGATAGCTTTACGTCTCCAACATAACCCTGAGCTTCTTAGAGTCATCCACATGCACTACCAGAAGTTCCCCTCCCCTTTTCATTTTTCTATCTTTGTCCTCTTCTCACCCTAATAAACTAATACTCAGTCTTCAGGTTGCAGCTCCAATGTTATCTTCTGGGGGACTTGTGAGGCCTTTTCTAAGATTACCAGGAAAGTGGATGTCTCCCACTATTGGACTCACACTGGATTTGGGGTTTCTTTGAAGAAACGGTCCACTCATTTACACCAGCGCTCTTAACCTTGGGTCTGTTGGGAATCAGAGGGAGGTCTGTGAATCATGCATATGAACATTCACTGGGACAGAGATGCACACATACCCACAAGGCAGTAATTTTTTATGTGATTTTTTTTCCAAAACATCTTAGTGAATACATTATTTCTGTGTTTATTATAGCTGACCCTATAGACATGCACTGTATCCTTGTCAGTGTTGGCATATGTCAGAATAGCTTTCCACTGTTGGGAATTAAAAAATATGTGCCCTGCCTTTACGATGATGAGCATCTGTCTTTGCTTACTTCAGGATTGGCTTAAGTTAGAAAATGTCAAAGAAAATAATAAGAAAGAAACATCAAACATCTTTTGGTCTTGTTTCCAACACAAAAGCCCAAGTTGTTTTCGCAGCACACCATTCTTATTAGTAGGACCACGAAACCGAAACTGCTGGACTAGTATCTCATAATTTTTGTTCCAAAAATTTACTAGAATTTCTAAGAAAAGAAGACTAGAGTTGAAAAGGCAAGACTTTACCAAAATTGGGTGTGCTCTAATAAATCAGCCTGCTCTTAAAATAACAAGAAAGTAAGTGGTAAAAGCTGGGTCCCCCAGAAACAGTCACATTGGTATGCGGTTTAGGGCCGAGGATACAGGTTAAAGCAGTGCCTCCAAAGAAATTAAATTATTCCATGATGGCTGACTTTAAAAATAATATTTTGAGGCATATGATGGAGGAATTGGAAGTTGCTTTATGCACCCAGCTGATGCCTTCAAAAATAAACTCCTCTTTAGTTAGTCCCTTCAGAAATTTCAAATCCATCAATATCTTTGAAATGCTGAAAAGTTTCTTCTACAAATATAACTCACTGGGTACTTTGTGAATAGATAGAACATCTGTGGCGCTTGTGACACAGCTTAAAGGAAGACTCTTTATGCAGTAAGTTCTACACCCATTGCTTTCTCTGGCCCTGCTTGTCTACGGTAAGGTATCAACGTTGTTAATGCTGGTGTCTTGAATCATTGCCTTTTCAAAATGTTTTCTCGTGAAATGAAAGCAGAATATGAACTCCTTCTCTTTCGCAAATCTGTAATATAAAAATATGCTGACAACTTGAGACTCCGAAACTCTTTAAAGTACTTCTGATCAGACAACCTGAAAATTGAAACATGAATTCTTAATCTTTCCTTTGCTGACATCAACAGCATCCCCTTGCTGAAGATGAAACTCAGTGATGTGAAGCCGATGGAAATTAAACAACATAAATCCACTATCCATGTCAGATAATCTTGGACCATCTTGGAGTTCTCTTATCATAAGTCTATTGTGTCTTTTGTGAACATGGACTGATTCTGTTTGCTATAACATGCCGTTGTGAACCCAGATTTTTAGCCTGTGTCTAAAATAGCAGAAAGCCTAGAGAAAGGTACATAGACACTACGCCAGACACTACTCAGTAATTTCAGCTTTTCATTCAAACCAAAAGAGAGATGCCTTCTCATTGAAATTTATTTTTTAACAAAGACAAAGTTTATGGTTTAATTTTATTTGTACACATTGGACTTCTTTCCTTCTTCCTATTTTTTAGAAAGTTGCCTGAAATTAATTTTGCATGTAAAGGATGGAACAGACACATTCTTTATAAAAGTATTTTGATCTAATGCAACAAAAGCAGCTATATACATAGTTGTACCTTTGTATATAAATATCTCTGAGAAGACAAGCTAGCTTTCACCAGATTCCCAAAGCCTCTATGATACAAAAAGGGTTAAGAACAATAGCATGAAGTTAAAAATATCTTGAGGTCAGAGAATCCTTATAACCTGCCTCCCTTTCCACAGCACTGGGGAGAGTGACTGGAATTAATACCCATATTATTGGTCATGGAGGTTATGGTTTTGTCATTCCCTAAAAGATGTTGGCTACAAGAGATGGAGTTGGCTGAATGAGCAGGTACACTCATGAATTTTAATTCTAAAACTGAGGCAAATCTTTATTCCTTATCAAGAGAAGGAAGAAAGCTTCTTTATTAAAGGGGGTGATGGTCATGGTTGGGGGCACTTGTGGGGAGAAGCACTGGGTGTTATATGGAAACCAATTTGACAATAAACTATAAAAAATATATCTTTTGGTCTAGAAAAGGAAAATGTGACTGGAGGATGTAAAGTGAAATTTGCTTCCTTTCGTTGATACTCCAAAATGGCAGGGGAGCATATGTTTCTTTACTTTTACTGCATTTCCACACTGGGTTCAAAGTCAAAGTTTTTAAGAACTAAAGTAAACATCATTAGAATCTTGATATTTTATGGGCCATATTATGTTCCTTCAAAATTCATATCTTGAAGTCCCACCTCACTCCCAGTACCTCAGAATGTGACTGTATTTGTGAACAAGATCCTTGCAGAGGTAATTAAGTTAAAATGAGGTCACTAGGGTGTCTTCTAATCCAATGTGACCAGTATCCTCACAAAGAGAGTATTTGGGCACATACAGGGATGGATGGAAGACACACGGAGAGGATGGCCATCTACAAACCAAGAAGAGACACCTGGAACAGAGGTCCTATGCCCCTTGGAGGAAATGAATCCTGCTGACTCTGTGACCCAGGACTTCTATCCTACCGAACTCTGATAAAATAAATATCTGTTGTTTAAACCACCCAGTCTGTGGTACTGTGATGGCAGCCCTAGCAGACTAGAACATATAAACAGAATAAATTCTAGGAACTCCAGACAAAGATAATGAAAAGTGGCCAGGGGGACCCTGGAAGTAACCTTAAGCAGGGACACAGAGGCAGATATGATTATTAACCCCTCTGACCATTGCCTAAGGAAGGAGAAAGCTCTTCAGATCTAACATAGATCAGCAGCTCAGAGCTTCAAAGTTTTGAGTACCTCCGTCATACATTAAGTCTATTAGATAATGTGATGGCTCTGGTATAGAAGTCAAGATTTGTAAGTGTAAAATGTAAAATCTCAATGTGAGAGGTAGAGGAAGAGGGGGAATTATAAAAGCAGCCTGAAAAGTAAGTCTTTACTTTATTGGGCTTCGGCTACAATCAACTTGGCTCACCCCTGGCTGTTTCTGGCCCAGCAACTCTTCAGTTGCTTTTCTCTGTCCTTATTCCCACCTCTGGAAGAACATGAGTATTTCCTGGATCCTCTCCCTTTACACCCTCTCTTGGTTTCAGGCATCACCTTAATGGCCTTGGACTCCTGTTGTCCCTCAGGCTTGAATTTGCATCCTGCTGTGCCCTTTATTTCACATGGGCTGCTTTGGGCAATGTGAACAGCCTTACCGAGGTCTGAGCTTCTTTAGATCATAGCAGTATCACCATCACAGGGTGTTCTGGAGAGTGAGTGAGGAATTTCCTGTAAGGTCTTAGCATAGGTGTGACCCAGACCAAGCATGCAGTCAATGAGAGCTAAATTAAAAATAACAACCATACAACAAACCGGTGTATGGTACTTACTATGTGCCAAGCCCTGATCTAAAAGCTTTACATGTATCAACCTATTTAATTCTCACAACAGATGAGGAAACTAAGATCCAGAGAAGTTATGCAACTTGCTCAAACTCACACAGTCAGTAAATGATGGATCTTCATTACTCAGGTAGTCTGGCTCTAGATATTATCTTCTCAAAATATTAGGCATACCATATCTCTCTAACTATTATTATTCATTATTAATGACACAGCCCTACTTTCTCCCTTGAGCTTCCAAACTGTATGGCTTAAAAACAAAAATAAAGGGGTGCCTGCGGGACTCAGTCAGCTAAGCATCCAACTTCAAGTTAGGTCAGGATCTCATGGTTTATGGGTTTGAGTCCCACATTGGACTCTTCCTTTCTCTCGTCCCCTCCCCTGCTTGCTCATTCATTCTCTCTCTCTCCCTCAAAAATAAACATTAAGAAAATTTAATAAAAATAAAAATAAAAACAACAACAAACTATCTAGATACATCACAGTCACCTCAAATGCAGTATGCTCAAATGAGTCCCCACACTACTCACCATCCCTGCTCCTTTCTCTGGAGTGGGTAGCATTGCCCAGCGAGAAACCTGATGTCATATCAGACTCCTTGTTTTCCCTAACCCTCTCACACCCAAGCAATCTATTGATTTCTGTTTTTATCCTCTTCTCTCCATTCCTAAAACTTCCCTTGAAGTTCAAGACTTCGTCTCTGCTCTATTAGCAACAGCCTTCTAACTAGTTTTTCTGCGTCTAGGCTCAAAGACCCTGTGTCTCCTTACCTCACCTTCTCCACAGATTTTTTTCATTTATTTATTCATTTTGAGGGAGTGGAATAGAGAGAGAATTCCAAGCAGTCTCCGGAGGACTGTCCCCAAAGAGCCCTATTTGGGGCTCCAATGACGGACTTTGAGATCATGGCCTGATCTCCAATAGTTGGATGCTCAGTTGGACACTCAACCGACTGAGCCACCCAGGCATTCTCCACAGATTTAAAATACAAATCCGTCCATTTCAATCCTGCCTAAAGGATTAATTTGGAGGTAATTAGCATAGCTCAGAAGACCCTCATATATGACTGCTGTCTACCTCTCCAGGTTCAACTCCCCTTCCTACCAAGTCCCATACCCCCCTGAACTTGAGCAATCCTCTGTTGCTCTCTTCATCCTGCTCTCCTTCCATCTATCTGTCTCTGTCTTTCGGTCTCTGTTTCCCATACACTGTGTTGTTTCACAATTAGTATATTAGAGTCTACATTTTAAAAAAATTATTCAGTTTGTCCACTCAGAATACATAAGACAATCACAGGGAAGATATGATCACTTACTTTTCCATCATCTTTCTGTCTCTGTCTCTGTCTCTGTTTCTCTTTTGGTCTCTCTCATACACCATGTTGTTTCATAATTTGTATATTAGAATCCACATCTTAAAAAATTGCTCATCTTATCCACTAAGAATACATAAAACAATCACAGAAAGACACGATCGCTCACTTTCCCACCCACCATTTCCCTCACTGCCAAAATACCCCCCAAATTAAATTTGCTACCTGAAGAAAAATAAAATCACTTCAAAATAAGTTTTATAAGTGAGCACATTAAAAAAAAATCATCTCTCAAAGTCATGCTTCTGTAAATACAAAGTTCCTCACTGTACTCACAAAGGTCAGGATGACGCAGACTTCTGCCTGGAGAGGCTTCCTCTTTCTTTGAATGCTGGTTTCTCCTTTAATCCATGGAAGCTGAGTGCCACTTGATCACCTGCACTCTTGGTCTAGCACTCAGAAAAATTTTCAGTAGTTGGTAAATGCTGCTGTGGAAGAAAAAGAAGAAATCGGAAGCAGTCCTAGTTCTACGTGCCATGTTATTTCATCTCCTAACCTTACAAGAGGGCAGTATTGTGTAATGGCAGAATGCATTTGCTTGAAGTCAAAGTCACCAGGGTCTTTTTAGCAACAGAACCTATGGGACACTGGGGAGTCACTTAATCTAAGGCTCCGTTTCCTCATGTGGAAAAAAAAATCAAATGTGAACTTGTATGTAAAACATATAATTAAATATTGAATAACAAATGGAAGCCCTTCTTATTTATGAAGAGTTACAAAGCAATGATTGACAACTTCAGGAAAGCTAGTTCTTAACATCATATGGGAAAAATAGATTCTAAAATTTTTATTCACTGAAATATTCTCTCACCATTCAAGGATTTAAGTTTTGTATATGATGAAAAAAGTATATTTTTGGCTGCTCAACTTTCAAAAATATGCATATACTACATATTATGATCTTAATGATTTTTTCTACTTTTATAAAATGATTAACCCAGAAATCTTGTTTTCCTCTGATCTCCAATTAAGAGAAAAATAAAATAATCCATAATGATATGTTCTCCAAAACCTACATAATTATATATTAACCCAAGCCCATCCTTGTCCTTATATCTAAGATTCAGGATTAGCAAGTTGGTGTGGGGGAAGAAATATATTTCAGTAAAAACTGTATGTGCTACCTTCTACTCTGAAGTTTGTTATGAAAAATGTGCTGTAGTGAAATAATTGAAAACCAAGTAAGTGAACAAAGTTGGATTAACACAATGTGTTAAATTTTATGGGGTCTAATTAGAAACACAGCACATCAGGCAAAGGACATAAACTCCTAGATGTATTCATTTTTTTCGGACAATAGTGCACATTGGTGCACCATAACAGAATTAGGCAATTTGTTTTCAATCAAATTAAACCTACTTATTATTTTTAAGTAAAGAACAATTATAAATACACCTTATTGAATATAATATTCCTCAAAATGAAATTTTTTAAAGCCAGCTTTAGATTCCAAATATAAACTCAAATCATCCAAAACTCAAAAACATATATAAAGCTTTCAAATTAATAATGATTCACTCTCCAAGTTCTTACCATTCTTTTGACAAACACTGCACTAGCTGATTTTTGTTTATTTTTTTCTAGTCTTTTCAAAAATTAGCTTTTCACATTTGGGGAAACAAAGTCAGAAAAAGTAAGGGACTAACCCAAAGTCAACAATTTTCTAATGTTTAAACTGGAATTAGCTTATTCTTATAAGGCTTAGGCTTTCCCTTTTATTTAAAATATACTTCTTACAAAAGACTTATTTGCAAAAACTTTATATGGCTATCCAGTTCATGAAAACAATGAGATTCAGTGGATAGAGGAGTTTGTAGCCCTTTGTGACTAAGGTACTTTTAAAATATACTAATGACCATTAAGGCCAAATAGCACATGAGAAATAATAGGCAGAAGAAATAAAGTGTTCTTTTTAAATCTGGACTTTGGTTTCCTGTTTCATATGAAAATTAGTCAATGTCTGAAAAGGTCTGTGTTCATTTTCAGAAATGGCAACAGTTTCCTAAAAATAGATTTTGGGCATAAATGAGAAACAAAACAAGCTTTACTCTTAAAAAAAAAAAAAGAAAGAAAAAAGTCTTGGCAAGAGAAAAGAGTGCCCTTAACAAACTATGAAAAAAAATGAACTTTACTATTTAAGAACCAAGTTTTTGAATGATTAGTAATTACAGAATTTGATAGTGCCCAGGGTTGGGAAGGAAAATTGCCTCTCATTCACTACTGCTGAACTCCTTCATTGAAACAGACGTTTTAGAAGATAATTCTGGGGGCGCCTGGGTGGCTCAGTCGGTTAAGCAACCGGCTTCGGCTCAGGTCATGATCTCATGGTTTGTAGGTTCGAGCCCCACGTCGGGCTCTATGCTGACAGCTCAGAGCCTGGAGCCTGCTTCAGATTCTGTGTCTCCCTCTCTCTCTGACCCTTCCTTGCTCGCACTGTCTCTCCCTGTCTCTCTCTGTCTCTCAAAAATAAATAAAAGGCGTAAAAAATTTAGAAGATAATTCTGCAGTGTCTATCTACACTGAGATGCACATACCCTTTGCATAACCAGTTCCACTTCATCCTGGCAAATGTGTGCCCCCCCACACACACATAAATGCTAACTACATTTTTTATAAAGGAGAAGAAATCTTGAGAAAATGAAATGTCCAACAGAAGAACTTAAAAAGAATTGCCAGATCAGGTACAGTGATCATAGTAAGATTGCTGCAGATACTCCAAATACACTGTCATGTGGGAAAAGCAAGGTATAGACCATTATGGACACCATAGGCCTATTTATGTTAAGCTTATTATTAAATTAATTAAACAAAAATGCCCTTAGTCTGATGTGGCTCTATTGCTGTGGGGGCCTATAGATGCAAACCAAAATCTAAACCTACAAATGCCTCAAAGTTACAAAATTAAAACACTAAGGACAACCAATCATAAACAGCTTTAGCCAATCAATAGCTTCCTTTCCGTGCTTCCCTTCTTTCTCTGTATAAGTCTTTCTCGTTGTCCGTGTCTGTGGAGTTCTCCTAACCACTTCTGGTTTAGTGCTACCCGATTTGAATCAGGTTTTGCTCAAATAAACTCTTAAAAATTTTTTAAGTTTCTTTATTTTGAAAGAGAGCATGCAAGTGAGTGGAGGAGAGGCAGAGAGAGAAAGGGAGAGAATTCTGTAGCAGGATCTGCACTGCCAGCACAGAGCCCAACATGGGGCTTGAACCCACAAAAGCTGTGAGATCATGACTTGAACGGAAACCAGGAGTCAGATGCTTAACCTGCTGAGCCACCCAGGTGCCCCTAAACTCTTAAAATTTTTAAATGCCTTAGTTTATCTTTTAACAATATACACACACATTTGCTTTTACATTTCTAGGAAATTTCTGGAATTACATATAAGAAACTATAACCGGGAGTTATCAATGGTAGAGAGAGGAGAAAAGAGGACATTTAGTTTTCCTTTGTGTAATTTTATTATTTCACCATAAGCAGCAATGACTTTGTAAGAACAAAAAAGATTTTAGAACATAAAATAAAAGACTGCACTAGTGTTTCTATTTAACAAAATTATTAGGGGTGCCTGGGTGGCTCAGTTGGTTAAGCCACCAGCTCTTGGTTTCAACTCAGGTCATTATCTCCTGGTTTGTGGGTTCAAGCCCCACATTGCGCTGCATGCTGATAGTGTGGAACCTGCTTCAGATTCTCTCTATCTCCCTCTCTGCCCATCCTCCTCCTTTATAAAAATAAACAAACTTTAAAAAATAATTATTAGAGCCACAGGAACTGGGGTGTCCTGCCCCCCACCATTAACATCCAGTGTGTAAATGAGTATTGTTGGGACCCAGATGTGGAGAGAAAGAGACTGTGGGGAGAGTGTCTCCACCCAACTCTTGGATTCAGCTCCTTCATTTCCAACGTGGAAGAAATTACATCTATTCCCTGTACTCTGAAAAGCTATGACAATCCCCCTATGATAAAAAAAAAAAAACCAAAAACAAAAAAACAAAAACACCTGATCAGGGCCTACAGGTTTCCTTATCATCTTATCAAATGCAGAAAGAATCACACTGATGCCAAAAGCAAAATGGCTACTTGCCCCTTCTGTGCTCGCCACCAGGTTCCTCTGAAGGAAATCAATCATCATATCTCAATCTATGATGATAAAAGTTGTATTGAGCAGGATGTTGTCAAACAAACCAGGAACCTTGCTCTCTAGCTGAGAACAAATGGCATTGTTCTCCTTGGTATAAAGACTGGGTTAAAGATCTGGGGAAGACCAGCACCCCATTTGTCTGGGGCACAGTCAACTATGTGACAATAATAACCATGCAAGCAACAATTAAGGAACATAAAAGTAACCTGGTTTTAAGCATTTGTGTTCCAAGTCTCTGCTAAATGTTCTGCCATGGAAAACAATGGAAGTACATAGTAACTAAAGATCTATCTCATCAAATGCCAGACCCTAGAAGTCTCTTGCTTCTTCCTGCTACCAGTGGGTTCTTCATTTTTCCCCCTCCTAATCTAATTATAGAAAGATAAACTGTGACTTTAAAAAAATCTTTTATATTATTTATGCTTTAAAATGTGCATAATAATTTGAATCATTTTGAGTGCTTTTACACTCCATCTCAAATCAAATATTAAACAAAGTTTAATAGTTTAAATAAAGTGCTGGATGACCTAGCATCAGCAGACAACAAAGGGAAATAAAAGGCATCAGAATTGGCAAAGCTGATGTCAGACTTTCACTTTTCGCAGATGACATGATAGTCTGCATGGAAAACCCGACAGACTCCACCAGAAGCCTACTAGAAGGCTACTAGAACTGATCCATGAATTCAGCAAAGGCGCAGGGTACAAAATCAATGCACAGAAACCAGTTGCATTTTTATACACCAATAATGAAGAAACAGAAAGAGAAATCAAGAAATGGATTCCATTCACAATTGCATAAAAAAAAACACAAAATACCTAGGAATAAACTTAACCAAAGATGTAAAAGACCTGTATGATGAAAACTATAGAAAATTTATGAAAGAAATTTAAGAAGACACAAAGAAATGGAAAAACATTCCATAATCATAGATCGGTAGAATAAACATTGTTAAAATGTCATTATTACCCAAAGCAATCTACACATTCAATTCAATCCCAATCAAAATTGCACCAGCATTCTTCTCAAAGCTAGAACAAACTATCCTAAAATTCATATGGAACCACAAAAGACCCAGAATAGCCAGAGTAATATTGAAGAAGAAAACCAAAATGGGGGGCATCACAATCCCAGACTTTAGCCTCTACTACAATGCTGTCATCATCAAGACAGATGGTATTGGCACAAAAACAAACACATAGACCAATGGAATAGAATAGAGAGCCCAGAATTAGACCCACAAATGTATGGCCAATTAATCTTTGACAAAGCAGGAAAGAGTATCCAATGGAAAAAAGACAACCTCTTTAATGGATGGTGCTGAGAGAACTGGACACCAACATGCAGAAGAATGAAACTAGACCACTTTCTGACACCATACACAAAAATAAACTCAAAATGGATGAAGGACCTGAATGTGAGACAGGAAACCATCAAAACCTTAGAGGAGAAAGGAGGAAACAGCCGCTTTTACCTCAACCACAGCAATGTCCTACTCAACACATCCCCAAAGGCAAGGGAGTCAGGAGCAAAAATGAACTATTGAAACCTCATCAAGATAAAAATCTTCTGCACTGCAAAGGAAACAATCAAGAAAACTAACAGGCAACTGACGGAATAGGAAAAGATCATTGCAAATGACCTACCGGATAAAGGGCTAGTATCCAAAATCTACAAGGAACTCACCAAACTTCACACCTGAAAAATGAATAATCTAGTTAAGAAATGGGCAAAAGACATGAATAGACACTTCTCCAAAGAGGACATCCAGATGGTCAACAGACGCATGAAATGATGAGCGTCACTCATCATCAGGGAAATACAAATCAAAACCACACTGAGATACCACCTCATGTCAGAGTGGCTAAAATTAACAAATCAAGAGACTATAGATGCTGGTGAGGATGTGGAGAAATGGGCACTCTCCTACAGTGTTGGTAGGAATGTAAACTGGTACAACTGCTCTGGAAAACAGTATGGAGGTTCCTCAAAAAACTATCAGTAGAACTCCCCTGTGACCCAGCAATAGCACTGCTGGGGATCTACCCAAGGGATACAGAAGTGCTGATGCATAGGGGCACCTGTACCCCAACATTTATAGCAACACTTTCGACAATAGCCAAATCATGGAAAGGGCCTAAAATGTCCATCAAGTGATGAATGGATCAAGACGATGTGGTTTATATATACAATGGAGTACTACATGGCAATGAGAAAAAATGAAATCTGGCCATTCGTGGCTATGTGGATGGACCTAGAGGAGGTCATGCTAAGCGAAATAAGTCAGGCAGAGAAGGACAGATACCATATGTTTTCACTCATAGGCCTAACAGGAGAAACTTAACAGATGACCATGGGGAGGGAAGGGGGGGAATGAGTTGGGGAGAGGGAGAGAGGCCAATCATGAGAGACTCTTGAATACTAAAAACAAACTGAGGGCTGAAGGGGGAGAGGGAAAAGGGAAGGAGGGGTGATGGACATGGAGGAGGGCACTTGTGGGGAAGAGCACTGGGTGTTATGTGGAAACCAACTTGACAATGAACTATAAAAAAATAAAAAAGTAATTTTTTATATTATTGGAATTTAAAAATGTACATAATAATTTGAATCATTTTGAGTGCTTTTACACCTCCATCTCAAATTTTAAATGAAGTTTAGTCACAAATAAGTAAGGTCTCTAACAACACATTTTCCTTTTTCCTCACAGGAAATTTGTTGCCTCAAAGACTTTACCTTAAGATCTTAGTGACTTTGTACTGTAACCTGTGAGTATGCAGTAGACTGGATTTGGCACATTCCAAACAATACCGCCATTTTGTGGCTTCATCCTTTTTGCTTCTTAGAGGAAGGCTAAGGCAAGAAGAGGAGGCAATGACATTTGTGACATTTGTGACTTTTGTGACATCTGGGCAGAGGAGCTTTTTCTTCTCTCCCACCTTCTCTCCCCATCTCTTTCCTTCCCTGTCTCTGTTTGCAAGCAGAGGAGGAAAAATAAGGGTCCAGATTTTCAATTGTATTGGTAGTTTTATGTGGATTTTCATAGTCAAATTCTTAATTGCTCCACGTCAGATTTCAGTGTTATCAAAATGTATCTTGTGCAGAATGACTGTGTTGAAACATTCCTGCAGTTTTGCAGGTGAAATATATGTGAGCCCTAGTATTTGGGGGGGGGGGTGAGGGAATGCTGAGAGATGAGCCACTGAGTCCTGGAATATGAACCCTACACCCAGGGTTGAGATTGAAGTGTTTGTCAAATTCAGAGGAAGCTGTCATTCACTAGGTACCATAATTCAAAAAGGCCTTTCCAAAAATGACCTTTCAATGAGTCATTGAAAATGGCTTTTCAATGATGCTCCTTTCAGTGTTGGTCTAAAAAAGCACACTTTAATGGACAAATTGCTTGTTTCAATTAATATATACAGTATGAATTTACTTCAAAAGAACTGAGAAACAAGATATGAACAAAGAGATGGGACACTTGGGTGGCTCAGTCAGTTATCTGACTCTTGATTTTGGGTCAGGTGATGATCTCATGGTTCATGATCTCACAGTCCTTGTGGTCACAGAGCCTGCTTAGGATTCTCTCTCTCCTCTCTCTCTGCCCCTCCTCCTGCTTGCACATGTGTGCTCCCTTTCTCAAAATAAACATTTTTAAAAAAAGATATGAACAAAGAAAAAATCTTTTGTTCTGTTTTGTTTGGTTGGTTTTTATTTGTTTGCTTTTGAGAGAGAAAGAGCATAAGTGAGGGAGAGGAGAGAGAGAAGGAGACAAAGAATCCGAAACAGCCTCCAGGCTCTGAGCTGTCAGCAGGGTCCAACGCTGGCTCGAGCTCACAAGCTGTAAGATCATAACCTGAGCTGAAGTCTAGATCATGATCTGAGCCAAGGTTGGATGTTCAACTGACTGAGCCACTCAGGCGCCCCTGCATTTTTTCAGGTATTTATTGAGCACCTACTCTGTGCCAAGAATTATGCTATGTCATAGTATCTAAAGGACATAATCGTCCTTCTGAGCTTATGTGGGAGTGGGGTGGAAATGATATAGGCCAGAAGTCACTCTTCCACTGCAGTGCGAAGTTACATGGCAAGGAAATGTCTCATGGTCCTCAAACATCTATATAAAATAATATGTACCTACCTGTCCTCTTCCTTGGTAGGTCAGACATCATTGAAAGATCGCTATTACTTTGCCAGCAGCCAATTTATAGAAAAATCGGGGAATTTCTTTCATGACTACCTCGTTAATGAATAAAAGTCAACATTTTGGAAATATTTCTCATTTTGTGGACTTCTCCTCTTCACTTCTCCTAATCATTCCTATGGCCTATCATTTTTCCTGTTAGACACTTTTATGTCAGCAAATGTTTGCTATATTGAATCCAACAATGAATTTTCCTGAACGGATATAGTTATCTAAAATTTACTGCCAAAGGTTTTTTTAAACTTTTAATTTAATTTAATTTTTTGAGAGAAAGAGAGTGAAAGAAAGGAAGAGAGCATGCAAGCAGGAAAGGGGCAGAAGGAGGAGGAGGAGGAGGGGAGAGAGAGAATTGCAAGCAGACGTCACATCCAGTGCAGAGCTCAATGTGGGACTGGATCACATGACTGTGAGATCATAACCTGAGCTGAAATCAAAAGTCAGATGCCCAACCGAATGAGCCATCAAGGGGCCTCACAAAGTGTTTGTTTTTAAACAAACAAACAAAAAAACACCTTTTCATGTCTTCATCACTACCAAGGAAGTACCCTTAAGTAATTACTCATGATCTCTTAGTAAACATCTGCTTTCTTCCAACAATCATGAATATATTTATATAATAAACCCAATAGTCTACTTTATATTTACACTCCTTTCACATTCACTTTCACAAGTAAAAGCAGATATCTTCTTTAATAAGCTAAGCCCTCTGCTGTACCAGTGGAGTGAGAGTTCAGGGATACAATCTGTATCTAACAAATGAATTCCGTACCTTTTGAAGCTAAATTGCTCAATTCCTTTAGCACGTTGTGTTAACAGGATGTAACTATGTTTCTATAGCTCTTCATCTTTAAAATTTTCATATATGCCACATTTTATGGACAATTTTGGTTGACATATCTATTATCCGTATCAGTGTGCAAGTGCCTAAAGAGGAGGGACACTGTATCATTCTCCTTCTGTCTCAGATACAAGCATGACCCCTAGAGAAAATACTGGGTCTAAGAGGAAATCCAACTTTGCTTCTGTAAACCTGATCATATATAAGGTTGTGTATTACATAAATTATTTCTGCTAACTCTCTCTTTCTGTTTAGTGGTCTTTTTTCTTACTGGGTTCATGGCCAAGTCTTCCATGGCAGAAGTCTACAGTTTTGACATTCCACATGGCAACAGCAATTCGGTACTTTCCCACCCAATAAAACCTATTCATCTCCTTCCTCCTACAGACACTTGTTGAATTTGTTCTAAGGCCAAATGTTTCCCATGTATCATATTCGTCAAACCTTTCAAGAATCCTAAAAAGTATGTATCAATGCCATTATATAGCATAGAAGGTTAGTTCTCTCAGGCTTCTATAGTGAGTAAATGTTAGAGGCTGAGATTCGCCCTTATAACTATCCAACTCCAGAATCCAAGCTTCTGCCAATTTGTCTTGCAGCCTTTATTCTTTCTAAGTCCTGGTCACCTAACAGCCATTTATGTATTCTAAGTAAACAGTCCATGTATAGTATCCTTTCCAGATCATTATCAAATGGTCTCTTTTCATGGCTTACTTATGAAAACATGGTTTTGACAATAGAATTGTAATTGGAGCAGAGAATACAACAGAGCTAAGGAAAAGGGTAACATTGGTCCAAGAGGACCTAAATTATGAAAACTGGCCATGACAACCCCCACACTTAAAATTCTTCAGCAGTGGGTTCCTGTTAGGTGTCCAACTTTTGATTTTGGTCACTATCTCACAGTTTGTGAGTTTGAACCTTGCATCAGTTTCTGTGCTGACAGCCCAGAACCTGTTAGAATTCTCTCTCTCCCTCTCTCTCTGCCTTTCCCTTGCTCACACATGCTCTCACTTTCTCTCTCAAAATAAATAAACTTTAAAAATTTAAAAAATAAATATTTTATAAAAGATATTTAAAAAAATTCTTTAGTGGTTCCCCATTGGCTTTTATTGGTTTAATAAATAATCAGTGGGCCCCTACTAAGTCCCAGATACTGTTCATCAGAGGAAAGTAAAATGGACCAAACAACTGCCCTCATGAGGCTTACATTATAGGGAGGTGATGAAGAGTAAAAACAGATAAATGTAGCATGCTGTGATAGGTATGCATGGAAAAACAGGGCAGGTTAAGTCTGGGAGTGACTTCCTTTTAAGCCCAAACTGCTTAGCATGTTAGACAAAACCTTTCACCCTTTGGTCATCATCCACCATATCCCACTGTAAAAACTACACCCAATCTTTCTGAGGTTCCTTTTGTCTTGTGCCTCCGCACTAACTGCTCTTTGATCTTCTGAGCAGTGGACACATCATTTCTTTCATGATATCCTTGAACTTTTTCTCTGGCACCTCTAAATTCTTATTGGTATCCTGGAGCATGCTGAACTTCTAGCATCACATTTATCACAGACTGTGTTATCATTTTTTAGTCAATATCTGTCTTCTTCAAATATACAACAAACTCACTGATACAGGAACCATGCTACTTTGCCTTGAATCTGTTGACACTTAATACTTAGCCTGGCAAAGAGTAAACACTCAGCAAATACTTCATGAAGGATGGGAATGCATGCTCAGATGAAATCAGGCCATTTAAGTACACAAGATTGCCAAAGACCATCAAGTGTGGAAGAAAATGAGGCTATTGTTTATACTTATTCTAAATATCTATTAAACCATGTACAAAGTTGACAGGATAATCACTGTTCAAAGATTACCTTTTTTATAAAACATAACTCAAATTATCAACATGAAATGGCTAAAATCCATAGTTCTATGCTTGAGGCAAACAAATACACTTAGGATATTATGTTTTAAAAGAAATTTTTTTACTGGGGCACCAGGGTAGCTCAGTTGGTTAAGCGTCCAACTCTTGATTTAGGCTCAGGTCATGATCTTCCGGTTCATGAGTCTGAGCCCCACATCAGGCTCTGTGCTGACGGAGTGGAGTCTGCTTGGGATTGTCTCACTCCCTCTCTCTCTGCCCCTCCGGTGCTCTATCTCTCAAAATAAATAAATACAACTTCTAAAAAAAAGTTTTTTACAGTAACAATTTCTTGACATTTTTATTACAAATTACAAACTACTTATAAAGACATTTATTTGCAGTGAATTCACATTATGTAAATCTTCACTTTTCTCAGAGAAAAACTAGGCCTCTAAGTGTTATAGGCCTTACATTCAGTCTTTGATAGACTGAGCTAAGAATATAATGGATACCTTTTACTTCTATATATTCATTCACAGTATGTAAGATATTTGCTATAGACTCACAGTGATTAGAAAATACAAAGTTGAATATCATCTTACAAAACAAATTTCTCTGTAACATTAATAACCAATATTCTATTTTGATTTTCAAAATCAAAATGTGGTATCAATGGATTTAGGAATAACACTGTCCTGATTACAATTTTAAAAATTAAAGAGGCTAGCCAACATATACTTTATCAGTTAATAACAATCTCAAGTACAAGTGGATCATGAAAAAGAGTAATCTGTGCTCATAAAATCAAAATACTACCTTGGCCATCAGTTTTTTATTCACATTTCAAATATAGATTTTCAAGTACATAGGCATTATCACTTGCTCCAAAAAAATAACCTAAGCTAGCTAAACTATTAAATATAAAAATATGAGGGTCACCTGAGTGGCTCAGTCAGTTAAGCATCCAATTTCAGCTCAGGTCATGATCTCACAGTTTGTGGATTTAAGTCCCGTATCAAGCTCTGTGCTGACAGCTCAGACCTTGGAGTCTGCTTCAAGTTTATGTCTCCCTCTCTTTCTGCCCCTCACCATGTCTCTCACAAAAAATGAATAAATATTAAAAATTTTTAAATATATATTTAAATTTTTAAATATATATAAAATATATATTAAAATTTAAATATATATAAATGTGAAACATATTAAAACAATGTATGTAGAGAGAAAATTTAATAAGCACTAAACTTATACTTCAATACATTGTTTTATTTTTTTGTTCATTTGTTTTGAATATATACAATCTAATAGCCCACTTGGGTGGTTTTGGAGTCAGTTTCTAGCATAAATCTGGCTTTGCGGCACCTACTGAGATCTTGACCACGAGCACAAGGAGAGGCTATAGCAGGCCGGATGGAGGATAAGAAATTGCCAAGAGTGTTGTGTTTTTTTCTCCACCTGGTACGATTATCACTGGGTCTTGCATTTAGAAAGGCATCTATACAAATATAGTCAGCCACACATACTTTGACAGTACGAATCTTAGTCATATCAACTCTCTCCTTACAGTTGACATTGGCATAACAGAGGCAATAAAATTTTTCAGAAAATTTCTGCAGGTCTTCAAGTGTGGGTTCCCCAGATACTGTGTAGTTTCCACTGTTCTCAAGTTGAATAGTAAAACTGCCTGGGTTCAGGTGAAGATAGTCGCTTGAATTCCAATTTTTCCTTGCACACACTCCTTTCTCCCGGCAAAGCACTTGGTTGCACATTTTGGCTGCTAGGGTGACGTTGATTAAGTAAGGATTCAATTTATTCTTCATGTAACTGTCAAGCTCTGTGCAAGCTTGCTGCAAAATTATAAGAAGGTTAGAATATCAAGAGGCAAGTTAGCTCATACGTGAATTAATTCACTGTGATATGCAATTTGTAAGAAAATATGATAAAACAAGACCCAGCAAGAGGTAGGAAATGGTTTATCATTTTTACCTTATCAAGCAAGATCATTCCAACTGTTTCTGTATCATATGTAAGTAGGTTTCACATGCCATTTCATGTCACTGAATAACTGACCAGTTGAACCTTAACTTTAACCTAGGCTTGGACTTCTTCAATAATTCAGAAACTAATGGGGGAAGATGGTAGAGTGAGTGGTCAGAAAATGATCTCTGGGGCCCATCTTCCCTGATTGGTCACAGAACTATTAATGACCAGCTGTGTGACCTTGGGAATTTGTCAAGCTTTCTAAGTCTTAGTTTCCTATCTGAGTGACCGTGGGCAAATTAACCCAAGGAAAATCAATTAACCTGGCTATGCTTCAGCTTCATCGTTTGTAAAATAAGGATAATTATAGCACATCCCTCACAGGGTTGTTGTGAAAATGAAAAGATACAGTGTACATAAAGGTGCTTGCTTAGCACGAGGCCCAGTTTATCATTGGTTAGCCCTCAAGAAATTATAAATAAATATAAAAAGAATAATATTTGTGGGACAAGTTTAAACAGCATAAGAGAGATTTCTCAACTGCTAACTCCAAACAACTAAACAGGCCCAACTGAGTATACTTTATATTAAATGTTATGGGTGAATTATGATAGCTCTTTTACAAACAAACTTATTTGGCAAAGCACGCAAGATGAGTAACTAAAATGATTCATCTTGAGACTGGTTTGTTCAAGAACTGGGACACTGTCTTTTTAAAAACACAGAAGATAGTTGCGTTCTTTTATGACCCATGGCTTCATTGAGTGAGGTGGCTATGCCAGTGCCCCAGCAGACCAAAGGAAGTGGTGGTAGTAGATCAGAAGGTGAGTTGAAGAATCTTGGCAGCTTCCATTTGAATCTATTTCTTGTTATCTTCCTTGAGATGATGCCATAGATGGTAGAAAGAAGAGGGTCTTCCAAGAATGTTCAGTATAGATAAAGTGTATTCATTTTCTCCTAATGCATTTCTTTAGTTCCAAAAACCTTTAACTGTCACCACCTAATCCTTTTCCTGCTTCCTTTATTTTCACCCTTGTTTAATTCTCTGTAGCAGGTCTTTCTCCCTCACCTCTTCAATCCTCTTGACTCAAAACAAGAGTAAAGTTGTCACATGGACACTGCT
>NC_043701.1:26766898-26769917 GCF_006229205.1 Suricata suricatta
T
The DNA here is from genome assembly GCF_006229205.1 of Suricata suricatta. NCBI lineage: Eukaryota > Metazoa > Chordata > Mammalia > Carnivora > Herpestidae > Suricata > Suricata suricatta. The sequence goes on from NC_043701.1 coordinate 26,766,900, forward strand.
GTTCAGTATAGATAAAGTGTATTCATTTTCTCCTAATGCATTTCTTTAGTTCCAAAAACCTTTAACTGTCACCACCTAATCCTTTTCCTGCTTCCTTTATTTTCACCCTTGTTTAATTCTCTGTAGCAGGTCTTTCTCCCTCACCTCTTCAATCCTCTTGACTCAAAACAAGAGTAAAGTTGTCACATGGACACTGCTGAGTTGGAGCTGAACTTTTCCTTCTCTAACAGATGTGGAAATATTAGCGACATAGGGCCGTCTCTCTCTCTCTTTCTCTCTCTCTTTTTCTCAAAAATAAATAAACCTTAAGAAAAAAAAAGCAGTATGGAACTTGAGATGGAGAGATTATCCCGAGTTATCTGTATGGGCTCAATCTAATCAATGAGTTCTTAAAAATGTAGAAGCTTTTCCAGCTGGGATAAAAAAAAAATGAGATGGAAGAAAGAGAACAAATTCAAAGGTAAAGGAGGCTCAACCCAGCATTGCTAACTTTGCAGATAGAGGACAGGGTCAAGTGCTAAAGAATATAGTGACCTCTAGAAGCCGGAAATGACCCTTAGCCATAGCCAGCCAGAAATAGACATCTTGTTGCTACAACAAGGAGAAAATGAATTCTGCCAACAACCCCAATGAGCAACTGAGGCTCCTCCCCTAGAAAGGAATGCAATCCTACTAACATTCTGATTTTAGCCCATTCAAATCCTTGCTGGACTTTTGACCTATAGAACTGTAAGGTGATCATTGTCTCTTATTTAAACCAAATGTGTTGTCATTATTATGGCAGCAATAGAAACCTCTTCTTAATCCTAGTTTTGCATGGTGTTTAGAATAAAATTTAACTTCTCCCAACTTGTATACAGCCTAATGTGAGGTAATCCTTCCTTCCTCTTGAGTGCCCCTCCCTTACCCACTCTGCCTTAGGCATACTAATGTTTCATAAGCATGGCACATTCGTTTCAAACTGCACTTACTTGTTTCCTCTGCTTGGAGTGTTCTTTCTTCTAATTTTTAACATAGTCACTTCATCTTGTCAACCAGATTGCAGGTTTAATTGAACCTTAGACACCGTTCCTATCTACTTACTCACGTCTCTCTATTTTAATTCTCTGCATTGTACTTATCACATCAAATAGTTTTCTTCTTTGTGTATGGCTTATATCCCTCCAACTTTAATATAAGCTCCATGATGGCAGAGACTTTGTCAAAATTCTTCAATACTGTATCCCCAGGGCCAAGATATATGAGAATTTACATAGAGTTCGGATAACGGTCTAGGTGACCACAGAGACCAGAGCTGGGTGAAAAGAGGAGTAAAGGATGAGAACAGTTTGAGAATCATTAGCCCACACAAGATGCAGTCTTTGGAAGGATCTAAAACTGGCTTTCTAAAAGGTAAGGCATTGTTTTAGCATTTGTCAACATCCATGGTGTAAATACATATACCATAGCCAACTGTAAGTATCAACCTGAAATCACTGAGTGAAGAATTTGGAATCAAGCATACAAAATGGAAGTGTGGTATGGAGAAGCACACTAGTACATACTATTCTTGGTTATACAGATGCAATAGATGTACATAACCTCAAGAGATGGGATTATAGTAAAGTGAAGTACATAATTGAGACATTTTGAGTATTTATTACTTTTGTTTTTATCATAATTATTTCATTCTAAATTTTTATAATTTAATTTTTAATAATGGTCATGTTTAACAATCAGTTCACAAAATCTGAATATTTAACAATCAGGTCTCATGAGCTGGAACAAGTAGGAGCTGTGTGCCACACCATTGGATCTCACAAAATGGAATGGAAGGAAATAGTTTGCTTACATTGAATAACAATTGTTTTAAGTCAATTTTTGTCATTAAACCTGCAGTGACCAGTTGGTCCAGTTGCCAGTGAATCAGAGGAAATAATACAAGTAATCCATGATTCCATTGATTACAAATGGCATAGAAAAAAGGGGAAGTAATGACAGAACTAACATCCAAAACCACTCAAAATAATCATAAATTGGGGAAAATAGCAGAAATATATAAAACAGAGTCTACAGGGTATAATTTCAAGACAGTGTCATTAGGTAAAAATATCCATATTGAAGTTGAAGAACTGTCCCTGTGTGACTAAAACTGAAGATGACCTGAGAGTCATTGTAGAAGAATGTAAATCTAGTATTAAAGTGCAATTAAAAAAACAGGTGTGACAATTAAACAGTATGTCTCACCATACTAATAATTGGGGAATGTCTAATTCACTCTTCATTGGAATAAGGGTGGAATTCTCAGTTCTTTAAAAACACATGGAAGTACTATGCAGACTTTATAAGTGATTATTTCATAAAATTAATACAATCCTTGAGAAAGGCATTTAAATGTTTCAGAAACAGCAAAATAAAATTAGGAATATTCTTAGGAAAATTATAATTTTTAACTAGTTTTCTGACATAAAAGATTTTGCAAAAGGGATATATATCTTTCTCTGAACTTATATTTTATGTGGTTTCTCTTTTATGGGTGATCAAGCCAGAGATAACAGAGTTCTACCAAGCAGGTAGAGGGCTCAGATTACCTTGAAAGATTCTCATAAAGTAGTGACTACTATTGAGTACTTCAATAAATGAAGTCACAATATAACGAGTCTATCTAAAGGACAAAAGATCAACTGGTCTCTTCTGGTCTGAGAGTGCCACAGGCAGTCTCTTCTCTGTAGGTCCTAGGAGAAGACCCTGGGCCATGAGCTTCATGGGATGTTCTCCTTGGCACCTATGTCGCTAATATTTCCACATCTGTTAGAGAAGGAAAAGTTCAGCTCCAACTCAGCAGTGTCCATGTGACAACTTTACTCTTGTTTTGAGTCAAGAGGATTGAAGAGGTGAGGGAGAAAGACCTGCTACAGAGAATTAAACAAGGGTGAAAATAAAGGAAGCAGGAAAAGGATTAGGTGGTGACAGTTAAAGGTTTTTGGAACTAAAGAAATGCATTAGGAGAAAATGAATACACTTTATCTATACTGAACA
>NC_043701.1:26770017-26863766 GCF_006229205.1 Suricata suricatta
AGCAGTGTCCATGTGACAACTTTACTCTTGTTTTGAGTCAAGAGGATTGAAGAGGTGAGGGAGAAAGACCTGCTACAGAGAATTAAACAAGGGTGAAAATAAAGGAAGCAGGAAAAGGATTAGGTGGTGACAGTTAAAGGTTTTTGGAACTAAAGAAATGCATTAGGAGAAAATGAATACACTTTATCTATACTGAACAAAAATAGACATGTTTTTCCTTATGAAACAAGTTTTACTCAGAATTTTACCTAAAATAGACAATACTAAATATAACCTGTGGAAAATGAGCCTTCTTTTTCCTCTCCCTTAAAGGAGTTTTGAACAACTTGGTAATATTTCTCAAAAGGAATTCCCAATTGCTTATTCACCCTCTCCCTACTCCCGGCTCTTTCCTCCCTGCCCAACCCCCACCAAATCATTCTTGCTAAAGTCTTTCCCATCTTAGAGGCAACGCCTTCAAGCCAAAAGCCTTGGATTCATCTTAACCACTTCTCTTATCTATTCTTGTCACCTCACCCCTCAGTCAATCCTCTCTGTTCTACCATTAGGTTATATATAAAATGCATGCCAGCACCTGGGGTGCAAGCCATCAACAACCCGCTATCCCTTCTCCCTCTCCTGCCCCTCTCCGATCCACCTTCAATTCAGCTAAGTAAGAAATTTATCAGAGCTTGCGATTCTTCTGCTCAAACCTTCTAGTGGCCTTCGATCTTGGAGTAAAAGCCCTATGATGGCCTAGGAAGCCCTACATCTGGCCCTCTGCCTTCTCACTTGACCTCACCTCTTACCTCTATCTTCCTTGCACACTACACTTCAGTCACACTGACTTCCTGGGTCTTTCTTGACAAGCACATTCCAGCATGAAGGCTATTGCTCTTACCTCCCCCAGGCATCCAGAGACTTGGTCCCTGGTTTCCATCAGGTGTCTGCTCCGATAGCACCTCATCAGAGAGACCTTCTGTGACTACCCCATCTTAAATAAGACCATTTTATCTTTCTTTATCCTGCCCACACTGCTTCATTGCTCTTTATTACACTTATCACTTCCTGACATATCCTCTCTATGTGCTGTATATCCACTTGTGAGGATACACCTCCATGGTAAAGGGAGTTTGCTTCATTCCCTGCTATATTTTTAGAACCTAAACAAACATCTGGCATTGATCATAAGAGTTGTTCAATAAACCAGATATCAGAAAAAGTTTTCTGTAAAAGAACAGACAGTAAATATTTCAGTGTTTTGAATGATAGAATCTCTACCATAGCTATTCAATTATTTATTTGAACTGCAAAAGCAGCCATACACACCCAAACTAAGGAGCATGATTATTTTCTAATAAAACTTTACTGATAGGCACTAAAATGTAAATCTTACATAATTTTCACCTCTTATAAATACTGTTTCTGGGGGGGTCCCCCCATCTATTTAAATAGGTAAAAATCAGGGGTGCCTGGATGGCTCAGTTGGTTAAGCGTCTGACTTGGCTTAGGTCATGATCTCACTGTTTGTGGGTTTGAGTCCCGTGTTGGGCTCTGTGTTGACAGCTCAGAGTCTGGAACCTGCTTCAAATTCTGTGTCTCTGTCTCTCTCTGCCCCTCCCCCACTCATGCTCTGTCTCTCTCAAAAATAAAGAAACACTAAAATATTAATGATAAGGATAGACAATGGAGCAGCATGGAGACCTTGAGACTGTCTTGTCCCTGAAAGGCAGCCAGATCAGCAACAAGCCATTTCAAACACTTAGGAAATTGAGCTGAGGATTAATATAAAACACTGCATAACTTGAGCCACAGAACTTGGCAAAATGAGAAACATTTCTTTTTTATTTTTTAATTTCTTTTTTTATTTTTTAAAATGTTTTGTTCCATATCATTTTCTTATTACATCTTATTTCATTTCACTTTCATTTCATTTTATTCACTGTTATGATACAATTTTTAACTTTTTCTTACCTTTTTTCTTTTATTTCCCTTTTTTCTCCATTCTATCAAGTTTCTTTCAATAAACAGACCAAAACACACCTAGGATCTAGCTTCCTTTATTTGATTTTTTGTTTTGTTTTTAATTTTTAATTTTAATTTCTTTATCTTTTCCTTCCTCCAAAATTCCAAAATGAAGGAATTCACCCCACAAGAAAAAAGAGGAAGAAATAGCAGCCAGGGGCTTAATCAACACATATATAATCAAGATATCTGAACTAGAATTTAGAGCCACGATAAAAAGAATATAAGCCAGGGTTGAAAAAAGCATAGAATCCTCTTCTGTGGAGATAAAAGAAATAAAATCTAGTCAGGACAAAATTTAAAATGCTCTAACCAAGATGTAATCTTGAATGAATGCTCCAACAACAAAGATGGACGAGGCAGAGCAGTGAATCAGCGATTTCCAAGATAGAATATAGAATAATGAAACAGAAAAAAAGGGGCGGGGGAAACAGGGGCAAAAGATCACGAAACAAAACTTAGAGAACTTAGTGACTTATTAAAAAGGAATAACATCCAAATCATAGAAATCCCAGAAGATAAGAGAGAGAGAAGGGGGCTGAAGTTTTATGTGAATAAATTATAGTGGAAAATTTCCTAAACTGGGGAAGGACCCAGACATAAATATCCAAGAAACACAGAAAACTCCCATTAGATTCAACAAAAACTGGCCATCACCAAGGCATATCATAGTCAAATTCACAAAATACACAGAAAAGGAAAGAATTATGAAAATAAGGGGAAAAAAACCTTAACCTGTAAGGAAAGATAGATCAGGTTTGCAGCAGACCTATCCACAGAAACTTGGCAAGCCAGAAAGTAATGGCAGGATATATTTAATGTGCTGAATTGGAAAAATATGTCACCACAACTTCTTTATCCAGGAAGGCTGCCATTCAAAATAAGAGAGATAAAGAGTTTCCCAGACAAACAAAAACTAAAGGCGTTCATGATCACTAAACCAGCCCTGCAAGAAATTTTAAGGGGGGAACTTTGAGTGGAGAAAAGGCAAAACAAAACAAAAAAGACCAAAAGCAACAAAGACTAGAAAGGCCAGAGAACATTGCCAGAAACACCAACTCAACAGGCAACACAATGACTTTCAGTACTCACTCTAATGTCAATGGGCTAAACGCTCCAATCAAAAGATATAGGGTATTAGAATGGATAAGAAAACAAGACCCATGTATATGCTGCTTACAAGAACTTATTTTAGACTGAAAGACAACTGCAGATTGAAAGTAAGGTGATGGAGAACTGTCTATCATCCTAATGGTCATCAAAAGAAAGCTAGAGTAGTCATACTTATATCAGAAAAACTAGATTTTAAGACTCACAAGAGATGAAGAAGAGCATTTTATCATAATTAAGGGGTCTATCCCCACAAAAGAGCTAACAATTGTAAATATTCATGTCCCCAATAGGGAGCACCCAAATATATAAATCTTTAATCACAAACAAAGAAACTCATTGATAATAATACCATAATAATAGGGGCCTTCAACATCCCACTTACAGCAACCAACAGATCATCTAAGCATAAAATCAACAAGGAAACAATGGCTCTGAATGACACACTGGATGGGATGGACTTAACAGATATATTCAGAACATTCCATCATAAAGAGCAGAATACACATTCTTCTCTAGTGCACATGGAACATTCTCCAGAATAGACACATACTGGGTCACAAGTCAGCCCTCAACAGGTAGAAAAAGATTGAGATCATACCTTGCATATTTTCAGAACACAGAACTTTGAAACTCGAAATCAACCACAAGAAAAATTTGGAAAAACCATGAATACTGGGAGATTAATGATCATCTTACTAAAGAATGAATGGGTTAACCAAGAAATTAAAGAGGAAATTAAAAAGTACATGGAAGCCAATGAAAATGAAAACATGATGGGCCCAAACCTCTGGGATGTAGCAAAGATGGTTGTAAGTATATAGCAATCCAGGCCTTCCTAAAGAAGGAAGAAAGGTCTCAAAAATACAACCTAACCTTACACCTAAAAGATCTGGGAAAATAACAGCAAATAGAGCACAAAACCAGCAGAAGAAAGGAAATAATAAAGATTAGAGGAGAAATCAGTGATATAAAAAAAAAGAAAAAGACAGATCAATGAAACCAGGAGCTGGTTCTTTGAAAGAATTAACAAAATTGATAACCCCCTAGCCAGTTTGATCAAAAAGAAAAAGGAAAGGACAGAAATAAATAAAATCACAAATGAAAGAGGAGAGATCCCAACCAACACTGCAGAAATGGAAACAATAACAAGAGAATATTATGAGCAATTATATGCCAATAAATTAGGCAATCTGGAAGAAACAGACAAATTCCTAGAAACATATAAACTACCCAGACTGCAAAATGAAGAAATAGAAAATTTGAGCAGACCCATAACCAATAAAGAAATTGAATCAGTAATCAAATATCTCCCAACAAATAAGAATCCAGAACTGGATGGCTTTCCAGTGGAGTTGTAGCAAATATTTAAAGAAGAGTTAACACCTATTCTTTAGAAGGTGTTCTAAAAAATAGAAGTGGAAGAAAAACATCCAGACTCATTCTATGAGGCCAGCATTATCTTGATTCCAAAACCAAAAACCCCACTAGAAAGAAGAACTACAGACCAATTTCCCTGATGAATGCAAATGCAAAAATTCTCAACAAGAGAGTAGCCAACCAGATCCAACAATACATTAAAAGAATTACTCACCACAATCAAGTGGGATTTGTTCTTGGGATGGAGGGATGATTCAATATCCACAAATCAATCAGGGTGATACATTAATAAAAGAAGGAATAAGAACCTCATGATCCTCTCAATAGGTGCTGAAAAAGCATTTGACATAATACAGCACCCTTTCTCGATATAAACCCTCCAGAAATTACAGTTAGAAGGATCATACCTCAAGATCATAAAGGCCATCGCTAATATCATCCTCAATGGGGAAAAACAGAGCTTTCCTCCTAAGGTCAGGAGCACAGCAAGGATTTTGTTTCACCACTGTTTTTCAACATAATGTTGGAAGTTTTAGTGTCAGCAGTCAGATAACACAAAGAAGTAAAAGGCATCCAAATCGGCAAGGAGGAAATCAAACTTTCATTTTTTGCAGATGACATGATACTGTACACGGAAAACCCAAAAGAGTCCACCAAAAAAACTTCTAGAACTGATACATGAATTTAGCAAAGTTGCAGGATATAAAATCAATGTACAAAAATTGGTTGCATTTCTATGCACCAATAATGAAGCAACAGAAAGAGAACTCAAGGAACCAATCCCATTTACAATTGCACCAAAAAAACCCATAAAATACTTAGGAATAAACCTAACCAAAGAGGTGAAAAATCTATGCACTAAAAACTGTAGAAAGCTTATGAAAGAAACTGAAGAAGACACACACAAAAACAAGGATAAACATTTCATGTTCATGGATTGGAAAAACAAATATTGTTAAAATGTCAATACTACCCAAAATGACCTACATATTCAATGTAATCCCTATCAAAATAACACCAGCATTCTTCACAGAGCTAGAACAAACAATCCTCAGAAAAGACCCTGAGTATCCAAAGCAATCCTGAAAAGGGAAACTAAAGCTGGAGGTAGCACAATTTCAGACTTTAAGATGTATTATAAAGCTGTAATCATCAAGACAATATGGTATGGCACAAGAACAGACACAAATATCAATGGAACAGAGTAGAGAAACCAGAAATGGATCCACAACTGTATATCCAGCTAATCTTTGACAAAACAAGAAAGAAAACTCAATGGAAAAACGAGTCTTTTCAGCAAATGATGTGAAAACTGGACAACAACATGCAGAAGAATGAACCTGGACCACTTTCTTACACCATACACAAAAATAAACTCAAAATAGATGAAAGACCTAAATGTAATACAAGAAGCCATCAAAATCCTAGAGTAGGAAACAGGCAACAATCTCTTTGACCTCAGCCACAGCAACCTCTTACTTGACAGGTCTCCAGAGGCATGAGAAACAAAAGCAAAAATAAACTATTGGGAACTAACCAGGATAAAAAATCTCCTGCATAGTAAAGACAACAATCAGCAAAACTAAAAGGCAACTGACAGAATGGGAGAAGATATTTCAAATGACATATCAGATAAAGGGTTAGTAACTAAAATCTATAAAGAACTTATAAAACTCAACACCCAAAAACCAAATAATCCAGTGAAGAAATGGGCAAAAGACACGAATAGACATTTTTCCAAAGAAGATATCCAGGTGGCTAACAGACACATGAAAAAATTCTCAACATCACCCATCATCAGGGAAATACAAATCAAAACCACAATGAGATACCACCTCACACCTGTCAGAATGGCTAAAATGAATGACACAGGAAACAACAGATATTGGTGGATGCAGAGAAAGAGGAACACTTTTGCACTGCTGGTGGGAATGCAAACTGGTGCAACCACTCTGGAAAACAGTATGGAGGTTCCTCAAAGTATTAAAAATAGAACTCCTCTGTGACCCAGCAATTGCACTACTAGGTATTTATCCAAAGGATACATGAGTGCTCTTTTGAAGGGGCACACGCACGCCAATATTTATAGCAGCACTATCAACAATAGCCAAAGTATGGAAAGAGCCTGAACGTCCATCAAGTGATGAGTAGATAAAGAGGAGTGGTATATATATATATATATATATATATATATACACACACAATGGAATATTACTTGGCAATCAAAAAGAAGGAAATCTTGCCATTTGCAACAACATGAATGGAGCTAGAGTGTATTATGCTAAGTGAAATAAGTTAGTCAGAGAAAGACAAATATATGATTTCAGTCATATGTGGAATTTAAGATACAAAACAGATGAACATAAGGAAAGGGAAGCAAAAATAACATAAAAAACATAGAGGGAAGCAAATCATAAGAGACTCTTAAATACAAAGAACAAAGTGAGGGTTGCTGGAGGGGTGTTGAGAGGGAGGATGGGCTAAATGGGTGATGGGCATTAAGGAGGGCACTTGTTGAGATGAGTACGGGGTGTTATATAACTCACTAAATCCTATTCCTGAAATCATTAATACTTCATATGTTAACTCACTTGAATTTAAATTTTAAAAAATAAATAATAAAAAAGGATAATATAGTTGAGTGTGAAGAAAAATAATATTTAAGTCACCTATAATTTTTAACATTTTGCTTCCTGTATTTTCACGCTTTTCTTTTTGGGAAGGGGCATAGAATCATTTTTATTCCTACTGAATTTTGCATACTCTTTAGAAAGAAAATAATAACAAAAAAATAAAAAGGTAAAAACCATTCTTAGCCCTTGATCTGCACAAAAGCAAATACTAGGTCAGAACTGGCTCATGGCCATCATCTGCCGACCCTTGTAATAAACTGCCATTGAATGACTAAGTGAGTAAGTAAAGTAAGTGCTTAATAAACTCTAATGAATGAATGGATTATTCTTTCATTCTTTCATTGACTAGTTCATAGGTTTTTTTGAGGAGGGAGATGTCACAGTACAATGCAGAAAACCAAACACTATGTCAGAAAACTGAGATTGTAGTCCTGTTTTTGCTATTTACAGCCACATAACCTAGAGAATTTCAATAAATTTCCCTGAGTTTCTGTTTCTCTTCACTGAAAAACAGATACAATACATTCTGCTTTATAACATCACCATGCAAATGAAGGATAGTTCAATGCAACCAGTATTAAATGAGCACTCATTACTATGTACCAGGCATAATACTTATTTTATTATTCAGTACCACCACAGTCTTGAATAACATGAAAAGTAGAAATGTTTTCATCTATTTCCTGTCAATTAAACTTACCACATTTTGGCTTAAATTGAGACTTCCCCATATTATCATTCCAGAGACACCCAGAGAGACAGTTTCACCAATTGTATTCACAAGGTCACCCTGGCAAATGTGACAGAAATAGTTAACAGAGAGAAGTGAAGTACGATTTAGTAACACCTAAAAATTCTGACTCAATAACAATAGTTTAAATATTTCCCCACTATTTATTTCCGTCTTTCAGGCCACCACTACCCTATCAAAAATACAGATTTTTCTATTATTTTAATTGCTTCTGTTGACAAAAGGGCAGACCCATGAAAGAAAACGAGAACTGAATTACTATATTGTCTGTGCTACCTAGTTTTTTCATTGTTGCTAAGATATTATATGATTACATTAAAATGAAATATATTCTTATTTTGCATTCATATAACAATGCAGAACTACCACCTGTGTGCATACTCCTAAAGGATATTAAAAGCCAAATTTCACTCCCTTCAGAAGTGATGTTGACGTCCTTAAACATCATTTGTGAACACTGATTCCTAGCCCTTACTCCTTGAGGTACTCACCTCAGAAAGATATTTCAGATCCAAGTCAGTAAAAACTGGACGGGTATATACAAAAATCGGAAGTGGTCGTGTAGCACCAGGTACTCTAGAAATCCGAATGGCTTCCTGAACACGATTCCGGACAAAGAGAGAGGCATTTGGAGAAGATTCCAATTTGCTAGTCAAGTAAACAGATGGGAAGAGGGCTGTGCTTTCATTCCACAGCCAGCTGAGCTCTTCATTTCTTTTATATTCTATTTGAGGGCAACTTCCATTGTAATTGGGGTCTCTATTATGATGGTTGTAACAATCAGGAAAAAGATAGTAACCCCATAAATAATTTGGTCGAAGGGATTTTCCCAATTTTAAAGTCGTTAGCATGAAACACTTTCCTGCGTTTTCAAAATCTACTTTGGCTCTCTTGGCGGCTTCTGTGGCATTAAGTTGATTACGTTCTTTCTGAACCAACTCAATAGACAAAGTCCTGTAAATATCTTTAGGTCTCCAGTTTCTTGCCCAGAGAGGCCTCCAGCCTTCCCAGTCAATGACAGCCAAGCCCAAGCCTTGTGTTGGTATGTAATGGGCAATGTCTGCCTTGGCTTTCTCCAGGTGCTTTTCTAAGGACCCCAGCTGAGGGATTCCCCCATGTACACTTGCGCCAGTGTTTTCAATTATGTGAGGATAGTAGCCAAGTCTATCAGCATAAAATAATGTAATGGCTTGTCCAGTGGCACTTTTTAGGGGGCTTCCTGTTATAGAGAAAAGGCTCAGATCTAGCTGCACATTAAACATTGTAGCACAACGTTCAGTTGGGACATTCCAGCCCCAGAGGAAAGAAACACTTGGGATTAAAGGGGGTGCCGTGAAATCCTGAGGCAAGCAACATGGAATCAGAAGGAACAAAAACGCTGCCTGTGTTGCTCCACTGGACGTGACAAAGCTCCTAAAGAAGATATGTTTCAACATGAGCATTCCCATTGCAAAGATTAAGGACTATAAAAATTTCTTCCTACACACTTTGACTTATCCAGTATTTCATGCAAGATATAAGCACAGAAAAGAGATAGTGGAATGAAGCTACATTGATGGATAAAGGCGTATAACGATTGTGTTACTTTTAAATATTATTCTTCTTGCTTCATGTTACAAGAATGTTTTGCAGGTTGCTTCATCTATAACCAAAAAAAAAAGAAATATGGAATATAGTTACCAGTGTTTCTGTATCAGAGAGTATAAACTTCACCAAGCTCTAAACATTAAGTGCAGGAGTTTAATCCAATTTTTGACGATGGAGGACTCTTGTGTTTGAGTCAATAAAGTTATTTTCTCTTCTGTATGATACAAATCCTGTAATAACTAACATTTGTATCATCTTCCCAAATCATTACTGAGCCTACAGAGAGGTGAATGCAGCTATTTTTCCTTTTGCCTTCCCATTTGTGCAGAATGCTGTGCCAAGCAATGTCTTAGCAAAAGCCTGTTAAATAAAATTTAATTCCAGTTGAACTTCTCATTGTCATTTGTTATTTCTTGAAAAACCACTTTATAGTTGCAGGCCAAAAAAATTGAAAACAACCGTTCATAAAATTATGAACTTCATCTTTATTTTTTCTGAAGGGGAGCAGGTAGAGGGGGAAGCAAAAGTCACTTCTGCCAGAAGTAATAGATCAAACATGTGCCTGAAACTATTGCATTAACCAGAGTCTCCTACTGAGGAACAAGTTTAAGTGTTATTTGGAACAGTGCTCCATCAAATCTCAAGGTAAATTGAGTAGAGGAGGAGTTACAATGGTGAGGCAGTAGGAGGACTGGGATTTCCCTCGTCCCTCAGACACGGCTGTTTGAGGCCAGATCACTTGGAACACCCAGGAAATCAGTCTGTGGAGTGGTAGAGGGGTCTCCACAGATGGAGGAAAGAGTTAGGTGGGATCGAAGTGCATGCATGTGAGCTGGGAAGACAAAATGGCAGAGGCATGGAGTGGAGGACTCCATTATGCAGAGAGAAAAAGGGAGAGGAAGAGAGAAACTATGAAATTGCGTTATTGTATTAGTATAAGGAAAGTAAATTGAGAAAAACGTTAAATAAAGGATATACATTATAGATATCTGTTTATACATGCACACAATTTATGTATAGGAACAAAAATATGTGTCAATATTTTTTTATGAAACAAATTTAACTCTTCTTTATACATCTCTGGACAAAGCCTAGGGGCACAGAACTGGAGAAAGACCTAGGTTAGCATCTAGAAAAGCACCTTTTGTTTAGAGCATCTACTAGGCTTTACAGAGGAATCTTATCTCCTTAGAAAATCTTACCTGACTTAACTCCAGATAATTAGCATCTCTCCACTAGTATGTATAAACTTGTTCTCAGTTTATACGTGTGAGGTTGCTTCTCAAGTGTCCTATTTGCCCACTGCCTGAATAATTGCCCTTTTAAAGCACTGCTGCTAAGGCTTTATATACCCGCCCCCCAACTCCTAATAGTAGTGTCTACCCAGAAGTTCTTTCATAGGCCAACCATGAAACTTGTCTTCAGTAGTGTCCAGGTCAGAAGCCTGTTGGTTTTAATGTCTCCCTAGAGCACTAGAAAGTTATTAACGTTCCTTTAAGAAAATCATTTTGTCTCAGAATAAATTTAAAAGCTCAAGACCTGAATACATCCCAAATCCTATTTAACTAATTCTTATTCTTGCTCTAAAGAAATTTTATCACCGGAACACATGCTAGCTAAAACCTTTGACCCAGAAATGGCTTATCTGAAATTAGCCCAAAATTCTTTTGTAATAAAAGTTATATAGGTAGGTATAGATACTAACAATGTATTATTAACTTCTATGTTTGTAACATCTATGACATGAGAAAATATTAAAAGCAACTTCAGTCCCTAATGATGATATGCTTAAGTATGGGATTTTATTTTTTTAATTTTTTTAATGTTTATTTTTGAGAGAGAGAGAGAGAGAGAGAAAGGGAGAGCATGCAAGTGGGGAAGGAACAGAGAGGGGGAGACACAGAATCCAAAGCAGGCTTCAGGCACTGAGCAGTCAGGACAGAGCCCGTTGTAGTGTTCGAACCCACAAACCGCGAGATCATGACCTGAGCCAAAGTCAGTTGCTCAACCAACTGAGCCACCTGGGCACCCCACTAAATAAATACAGTATTTTAGCCTGAAAGAAGTTATGCAGTCATCAGAGCTAGTTATAAAGATAGCAGGATGGAAAGATGCTTGCCTCAAATACTAATGGGCAGGAACCGACTAGCTCCTTGCCTTGAAGCTACTGAAGACAAGCAGTTTTTCAGATATACGATAACGTAAGTACATGCTTAAAGAATTAAAGAAAATCCAGAGAGATAAGGAATATTCATTCATATTTCCTGAGGGTCCATTACATATTTTTATTTTTTTAGTATTTATTTATTTTTGAGAGAGAGACAGAGCACAGGTGGGGAAGGAGTAGAGAGAGAGGGAGACCCAGAATCTGAAGCAGGCTCCAGGCTCTGAGCTGTTAACACAGAGCCCAACACAGAGACTTGAACTCACAAGCTGTGAGATCATGACCTGAGCCAAAGTTCGATACTTAACTGACTGAGCCATCCAGGCACCCCTACATATTTTTGATCTTCTAACTTTCTTTAATTCAACTACCAGATAGTTTCTAACAAGAACTGGGAGAAAAATAAAATTTAATGTTAGAATTTTGCCAGCACAGATTTGAAGCTCAGCTTCCCCCAGATTGGTGGGAAGAGGAACAGAATCATCTGCCTTCTTACTGTTCATTCACTAGAATGCTTGTTCAAGGGGTTCTTGTTTTACTTTTTGAAAGACTTAGTAGTTGGGATTTTTGAGGTAAGGAGAAAACAGTCACAGACCAAAAATAAGCCAAAAAAACCAGCTAGATTTCTTGGCTTAATTCTAAGCTCTACTTTTCTACAACAAATGCTTTATTTCCAGAACAAATGTTTTCTTTCTAGAAAATCATGTAGAAGTCAGTCTAGACGGCTGTCTTTAGACTTCACTCATCTGATATTCTTATTCTCTATTAAGGAGTCTTGCATATATTGCATATATTATCTCAATGGAATTAAGGACTTTTTTTTTTTAAGTAGGCTCCATGCCCAGTGTGGAGCCCTACCTGGGGCTTACACTCATGACCCTGAGATCAAGACCTGGGCTGAGATCAAGAGCCAGACATTTAACCGACTGAGCCACTCAGACATCCCCAAAACTAAATCTGGATACAATTCTCTTACTATTAAAATTGTTATAGATTTTGAATATAAATTATTATTATAAATATGAAGCTGAAAACTCAGAAATGTGGACAAATACTAATAAAGCCAAGATAATAACTCTGGTGAAAACAAATGAGAACTGAAGAGAGGGGGAGAAGTGGGGGATTCCCAGGGTTTAAGATGCCTTTCCATGGCACCTTCTCACTCCCCATAACCCGACTGTCCCCAGAATAGAACATGATAAATGCATTGTGACAGTACTCATCAAATAGCCCCTAGCCTCAGGATGCTGAAGGTAACTTTAATGCACCTAAATTACCTCCATAAATACTTTGGAAATCATTCTGTAACATGAAAAATAAAAAGCAAAACTTCAAGTAAGCAGCCAGCCCCAAATTTATTGCTTTTGTAGGCTTTGTATACTAATTACATTTGGTAGCTGGGTATCATTTCTGAAGTACTACTTGGTCTCAAATTTCAACTCAAAGGCTGACTTCTACCTCCAGTTGTAAGTTACACTGAATCTAAGTTGAGTTCTGAGCAAACTTAAAGAGACCAGCATAATACACCAAAGCAGAAAAATCTATGTGCAGTTTTCTTCTCTTACAGTAAAAATGTATTCATGCTTTCAGGAGAGAAAGGAACCTTTAAGCAATATTTTTTCTAGGAAATTTCTTATTAAGCTATAATGTTTTATAAATAACTTGGCAGAAATTGATATGATGATACACTTGATGAAACAAAAGAAGTTTATACTATTTTTGGTGGCATTCAATCAACTGCTTCTTCCTTTCCCTTTCACTTTATTAGTATTAGTATTAGTATAAGTATTTTCAGTATTGTCATTATCATTCTTGTCCTCTGGTTCCTTCTTCTACTTTTGTCTTAACTTTGTCAGTGTCTCCCACGCATAATTTTTGCACAGCCTGGAGCTCCTCAAGGTTAAAGAAATTACTCATTCTTAGGGCCCCTAGCTGACTCAGACGGTGGAGCACATGGCTCTTGATCTTGGGTTGTAAATTTAAGCCCCACATTGGGCGTAGAGACTACTTAAAAATAAAAGCATTAAATAAACAAGGAAAAAATTTTGCTAATTCCTTAATCCGTGTATTCACTACTAATCACTAAGTGTCAAACTACTTCTACTAAAGAGGTAGTTTTAAAAACATGGCCTATTACAGAACTTCTAATTCTTTTTTACAGACAATCTATAGGGCTATGCAGAGGAAAGAAAAAAAGACAATTTATTTTTGAAGCAAATTTTTAAAATTTTCCTCTGAAATGTCAGCAGGTCAGAAATTGCTCCAGAAAAACCTAAATACTCTTCAGTATTCCACATGTTGGGTAAGGAAAAGAATCTCTTCACTCAGTCAATTAAGGAAGACTTAATCTCAGAGTGCCTGGGTGTCATTTAAGCATCCGACTTCAGCTCAGGTCATGATCTCATGGTTCATGGGTTCAAGCCCCACATCAGGCTTCAAGCTGACAGCTCAGAGCCTGGAGCCTGCTTCACATTCCATGTCTCCCTCTCTCTCTGTCCCTCCCCTGCTCATGCTTTGTCTCTCAATCTCTCTCTCAAAAATAAATAAACATTTTAAAAAATTTTAAAGGAAAGAGTTAATGTTTTAAGATGTTGTTATGTGATAGACGGAGGAGGACCTGTGTGTATGTGTGTGTGTGTGTGTGTGTGTGTGTGTGTGTGTGTGTGTGTGTGTGTTGAATCCCAGCAAATTCAAGTGCCATGAAAAGGATTGGTAAGGATGGCAAATTAATGTAAAAATGCTATAAATTTTTTATTAGCATTTGAAATGAGTTTAAGAACCCAGTGGTAAAAACAAGTCCTAATTGCAGTTGTTTTGATTAAGCATTTTGTTTGAATTAATGAAATTTCTCGCAGTCTAGTATAGATGAAGAATGAACTGGTTTCAAGGAAGTACAGCATCTGCTTGGAAAGTAGTTTCTCCTTATAAAGTTAAAATGAATTAGAACTAATATTTTCAAAGTGATAGAGAAAGCCATGTTTGAAATTCATTACTAGAAACTAGAAACTAGAAAATACTAGTTTCCTGAAGCCTGCTCTTTTCCCTAAGGTAGGAAGTGAGAGAAGAGAAGAGAAAAAAAGAGAGCCAAATAAATAACAAAATCTCTCCAAAGCAGTTTCCTAAATCAAATTTTATTTAATCAATATAGTAGAACATAGAGATATCATTTATACATGTTCATTTTATGCAATAAAAGTTTGTCCTGAGCCACAGTATAATTAGAAAGTAATACATCTCAGAAGCTAGAAAACCACAGCATGATTAAATATGAATTTTAAATATTGAAGCCATAAGCAAGTTATATTGATATATTGTAGAAGATATTAATATTTCAGCTTTTGAAAATGCAAGATAGTTTAATACCAAAAGCATTTAATTGAAAATAAGAAAGTAATTCATCTAAGAGGAAAATTCCTTTGGAAAGAACGTGAATGGGCCTATAATAACATTCTGTGTCCAAAAGATCTCTGTAGACCCCAGAGACCTTATAAAAGAATGTATATAAAGTACCCTTAATTGTAAGATTAGGTTGGTGTTCAAATGTCCAAGCCACTTAATTGATACTTAATAGATACTTATATGAGTTAGTTAACTAAATGAATGAATTTGATATCCTTTGAATTTCAGTAAACTCAAAATTATGGCCAATGGTGACCCTTTAAAATGAAGATGCCCAAACAAAATTCAAAATATATCATCCACAATCCACAGAGCCATCAATGAAAAACCAGAGCAGTAAGAGATAGAGACCTCAGTATAGAATTGGACTCAATTCCAAATACAACAAGAAAAAGTAGGACTTTATAGCCAAGGAAAAAATGGGGGGATGGGAATGTTACTGCAGGAGTACCTGGGGTAAGGGAAGATTTTGGCTAAACTGACCTAACAGGATTCTTGCTAAAGCCAGACCACGGTCATCAGGCTCACCTGGGGGATAGTGGAAGCTAAGAGACCTAATCAGATATCCCAGAAGACCAGATATGGGGGGTGGGAATTCTTGCTAAACTGACTTAACAGGATTCTTACTAGAACTAGATTCTACAAGGAAGGATTCAGAAGCTCAGCAGCATTTGAGGCTTGGTCAAAAAGAGAGTTCAATGAGCATGATTAGCATCATCAATAGAGAATCTTGGTCAGTCCCCATTATTAAAGATGCTTGATGAGTTAATCATTTAATTAAGTAAATGAACTCCATGTACTTCGAATTTCAGTCAATCTAAAATTATGGCTTATGGCACCACTTTAAAATGAAAATGTTCAAACAGAAAAAAGAAGCATAGCACCCAGAACCCACAGAGATCAAACATTACTCACAAGACAATTATATCTTCTATCACCAAGCGTGAGGCACTGACACACCCAGATATGACTGAAATTAAGTACTGAAATAATTGAATAAAGTCTTAAGGAGTCTCTAATTCTAGAGGCTAATTAAAAACACAATAGCTTTGCTAGGGATCCTCTCTGCAATGCCACTTGCCAAGCCAGATTGAGCTCAGTAATGCCTGACTTGCAGTCAACCCAATATCCCACCATCATAACCCTGGGACCAGTCCTAGTTCTCTGTTACTGCAGCGTCTCAGCTGCCTAGCAAAGTGGGCAAAAGATCTTAGTGCCAATCGCATCAAAGTTTAGCAGTAATGAGCACCTCCATGATTACCAATGCCTTGCACAATGAACTTCACGAAGGAGTACTAGCTACATACAACATGGGCTGTGAGCTCACATTTGGCCTTCTGTTAGCAATAACCAATGTTTCTCTTCCCTTCACCCAGATGACTTTTGGGTTTTATTTCTCTGAACTGTCAAAGTTATAGTTACTAAATCTACACATGGGAATATCTCAAAGAACTAAATGGCCACTATAGTCTAACACAGTTTTAGCATATGTGCTGCCGAAGTGAGCACTATAGTCTAATACAAACAGAAACACCTATCTGCTCATTAAGTTCCTTTGTCCAAAGGCAGTCGGGACCCAACTGCATCAAATGTGATCAAGCACATTAAAAATGTGGAAAACAAATGCCATTAAAGAAAAAGACATGAGGGGCAACTGAGTGGCTCAGTCGGTCAAGCATCTGACTTCGGCTCAGGTCATGATCTTGTGGCTCATGAGTTCGAGCCCTGTGTCAGGCCTGTCCTGACAGCTCAGCCTGGAGCCTGCTTCAGATTCTGGGTCTCCCTCTCTATCTCTCTGCCCCTTCCCCACTCACACTCTGTCTCTCTCTCTCTATCAAAAATTAACATTAAAAAATTGAAAAAAGAAAAAGATATGAGCTCAGTTTCAAAAGACAGCCTGACAGTTATTTTCCTTCTAATCAATTTAAGATATTTGGCACTATAGAGATACTAGGCTCCTAAATGCAGCACTGAGAATGCAGACTGAATTTTTTTTATTTTTAATTTTTTTTAGGATAGAGGACTGGCTTCAAACTCTTGTCAGAGGTTTAAGTGATTTAATACCCGTCTTCCTAAAAATACATGCACTGCAGTCTACCTTACAAGGGTACATACCATAGAGGCACCTGAGTGGCTAAGACAATTAAGTGTCTGACTCCAGCTCAGGTCACGATCTAGCAGTTTGTGGGTTTGAGCCCCGCATTCGGCTCTGTGCCGACAGCTCAGAGCCAGGAACCTGTTTCAGATTCCGTGTCTTCCTTTCTCTCTGCCCCTCTCCTGTTCATGCTTTGTCTCCCTCTCTCAAAAATAAATAAACATTAAATGTTAAAAGAATGTAGATTCGTGAAAACAAAACTATGGTTGAAGTCGCAACCAAACAAATGTCTTCCCAGCCTAATTATTTCTCCACTTCTGAGGAACGTGTGGCAACTCAATCTACGCCAGCTTTCCAGTCAGGATCTATAGAAAAATAAAACTCAAATCTTTCATTATCCTCATGAAAGTCCCTGCTTCTTTGAGGAAGAAGACTTTTGGGTTGACAGGTTCTTATGGACAATATGAATTCCACAGGAGAATTATGTAGGTTTCATTTCAATGGGATCCTGCCTTGCGCATCTTGTATAAATCTATTTTGCCTCGAATCTTTAAAGATCTATTTTGAGCCTAGAGATAGTTCTGTCAATAGCTGCCCCCACTGTGCAGCCTTTCCAAACGCAACTGACTATTTAAGTGTTAATTTCTGATGGCCGCAAAGGCTATTTTAAATGTGCTAAGGTTCTCCTAAAATTGTACTTCTTTCTTTTCTTTTTTTTTTAAGGCTTTTTGTTTTGGTGGGGTTTTTTTTGTTTTTTGTTTTTTTTTTTTTAGAGAGAAAGCGCATGATCAGGGGAGGGGCAGGAGTGGGAGAGAAATTGTCCTTCTTTCTTTCTTTTTTTTTTTTGAGAGAGAAGGAGAGCATGAGCAGGGTAGGGGGCAGGGGGCAGAGAGAGCAGGAGAGAGAGAATCTCAAACAGGCTCTGTGCTGTCAGCTCAGAGCTCAATAGGAAGCTCAGACTCACTAATCGGGGGACCATGACCCAAGCTGAGACCAAGAGTCAGACGCTTAACCAATTGAGCCACACAGGTGCCCCGTAACTTTTACTTATTGTTGGTACCAGTCACAGTTCGTGTTCAAGTTTGAAATATGTCTGTCTTTCTCACTAAACTGTGAGCTCATTATTGTGTCCCCAATGCCCAGTATTGTGCCTGCTAAACAGTAGATCTATACGTAGTTAATTGTATGGGTGAATGAGTGAGTCTATCCATCTATTAATTCTTTCGTCAGATTACTTTTTCATTTCTCCAGTTTCACTAAATTATTTTTAATTTCCTACCATTCTCCCAAAGCTCAAGTTCATCTACCGGGTAAAATCCAATTTACTGTATCTTAAACATTAACAAGATAAAAAGTTAAAAGAATTGAAGAAGTATCAATAGCTACTTTGACCTCACACTGTGGTATGGAAAGTAAGATTTATTTTAAAGATTATGATTACCTGGGATTTTAAAGACTACTAATTCAAACCTAATCCTATTCTCTTAGGACTGTCCCCAACTGCCACCATTCTCTCCAGCTAATGATGTGCAGTAGCTCACAATTAAAATAAAGATGCAGCACTAATAACATTTACTGGTGTCTCCCTTTACAATGACTTTTCTCTCCTCTTCATACATTCACTTTTAGGGGTGCCTGGGTAGCTCAGTTGATTAAGCACTGACGGGCTCAGGTCATGAACTCACAGTTCATGAGTTAAAGCCCCACTTTGGGCTTTATGCTGACAGCTCAGAGCCTGGAACCTGCTTCAGATTCTATGTCTCCCCCTCTCTCTGCTCCTCCCCTACTTGTGCTGTCTCTCTCTTTCAAAAATAAACAGAAATATTAAAAAGGTTTTTTTTAATTCATACATTCACTTTTAACTTTTCTCTCTGTATCTTACCAGTCTTTCAACTGCTAAGAGGACCAGAAAACCGGTGACACCCACAGGTGAGGGGATTAAGGATCCCAGATCCAGAAAAGGATTGAGACGTTGTTTCTACTTTTAGTTCTATTATATAAGAGTTGGAAGATTCAAATTATTTGGTCTTTAGGTACTAACTCTTTAAAAATATATTGGTAATACCAAGATCAGTCTCACTCCTTATGAAGTATTTTTTATGAGAAGTTTGTAAATCTAGACTTCCATATTATTTCTGATGGACTATCTATATTATGAAATCTTGCTTATTATGGTTTGTTTGCATTTTCCCCAAACTATAAGAAACTCAGTTGTAGTCGGGTATGGAGATAGCTTTTTTTTTTTTTTTTTTTTTTTTTTTTTTTTTTTTTTTTTTTTTTTTTTTTTTTTTTTTTTACTTATAGCAACCAGAAAGTCAACATATGTAGCTAGATTAGGAGCATCGCTAGAAAAATCTAGGGATTGTGAATTCCTAGTCCTAGAATGCCAAAGAAATGTTTACTGTGGATATTGAAATTTTTAGATGATGAAAAGAAGTTAGGGGGTAGAGCAGGACTCTAACCCTCCTCTGAAGAATGTGGTCAGTAAAAAAGTGACGGAAGGGAAGAGGAAGAGTCATAGCAGCATAACTTACTTCAGATTGTTGAAACTCAGTAAAAGTTGTGTTTACAACTATATCGCCCCCTTACCTTCACCTACAGGTTGGGAGCCCGATGTTATTTGGCCTCTCCACAGAGATCACATGCTTCTAGTTCAAGGAAATAGGAAGGCTCAGATAATGCCTCCGCACTGAGATCACCTGTGGCCAAAATGTAATCACAAAAAAGCACTGCAGGGCAAAGGCTAAACATCTCCGGGCAGCCCTGTGCATTTTAGGCAAAAGTGGAGAGTAGTTGTGAACATGATTATCCAAGAAAGCAATGTTGGGGATGCCTATTCCTAGCATTTTTTCCCCCAAAGTGCAGACCACAGACTATTAGTGGGCCATAAAACTGATTTAATTGGTTGTAATGAGCACTTTTCTAAAAGAAAAAAAAAAAATAAGTGAAATAGACTATTATAGAGTGGAATGGCCAAGGTAGGCTAGAACAGGACAGGACAGAAGAGGAAGCACCAGAGGACCGTCGTCACATGCAGAAGCATCTTATTTTATGACCCTTTCCCTATCAGTTAGATATTCACGTATGTGCACACTGGGTCTCAATACAGAATGTATTTTTTACTGTGGAATGGATCAAGCCATTCTGATTGCAAAAGCTTTGGAGTCTGACATGCTTGGGTTTGGAATACCAAGAACAGGCCCTTTCTTATTAAGTGGCCTTGGTCAAGTTCTCAGATCTCATTAATTTAATCTCTTCAGCAATCAGATCTCATTAATTAATCTCTTCAGCAATCAGAATAGAACTTCAGATCTATCTGAAGACTCCTCAAAGAAATGTTTGTAAGTGACTAAACTACTATAAAGTCTCCTGTGTACATGTAAAAATATTAAATAAAGTTTATAGGTTTTTCTCCTGTTAATCTGCCTTGTGTCAGTTCAATTCACAGGCTCCAGGCACAGAAGCTAACAGGATAAAGGTAAGTTTTTTTTCCTCCCTTACACCTGACACATAGTAAATATATTTTTTAAAAAAAAGTAACGTGTTCCTGTTATTTTTAATAATATTATCCCTGGCCTCCACCCTCTTCTGTATGAAAGGCAGGGAAAAGCATGACAAAAGGAGACAAAGTCCAAGGTCTATTTAATGATTCATAGAACTTCCAGCATTAAAGCTTCCCTAGGAAGCTAAAAAAAAAACCTTTTTTTTTTTTTTACTCTAGATATGTGAGCATTATGGAAATGTTCTGGTGGAAGTGAGATGCCCATCAAATTCATATGATCATGAAGCCAGATCTGCTGAGGCCGATGTGCCTTACCAAGGGCATTCATCGACACATGGCATGTTCTGCAAGGGAACCCACATGAGAAAGTCTTCATGAATCATGACTGTATCAGCAGATCCAACTGGCTCTGGCCATTACGGTGCCTTGCATGAATTTGGCTGTGACTGCTTCTCGGCCTCTCCTCTAGTGGAGGAGTCTATTCCGAAAGCAACCTATCCAAGCTCAGCTTCAAATTCTTCCCTCAGCCCAATGGAAATATTTCTCTACCTTGTCAAATGTCATTTATCCGGACAGTTTAAATTGGATTAATGGAAAAAGCAAGTGGCATATAAATAAGTGACATTTAAACCAACGAAGAGCAAAACAAATTATTAGTACTGAATTCAGGTATCTGCACAAGGTTTGGGGGTTACACAGCAGCCTCTGCTTCCTTTTCGCAAAAGAGGAGGATGACCAGGTACCAAAACTCAAAGACGCAACAGTTAATTAACAAAATTATTTCTCAGCATCAAATTTCTTTTGGCTGTTAGCATGTTTGTTACATCTATGAGATATGAATAATCATTAATAACCATTACTGTTGTTGTTATTAAAATAAGCAATACATCCAGCACATCACATACATCAAAATGGGTGACAGATGCTATCCAAAAAGAAAAATTAGCTACAAAGTCAACCTTCTCATGCCATTATAGAATTCATTAATATTTATAGTTCTCTCTGCCCCCCTAGACCATTCCATAAAAACCTGAGCACATTTACCCTTGAAAATGAGAAGACCAGGCAGTAGTTGTACTTGTCTCTTCACCAAGAACAGAGGAGAGCAGAAGTGCCCTAGGATTCTCACCTGAGACAAGAGAAACAGGAAATCAGAGTGGCTGGCGACTAAGGATCTGGCTAATTTATGACGGGATGGGAGTGTCCCTAAGACTCACCTCCTGGGAGACAGCAGACACACACACACACACACACACACACAAAAGTGGAATTCTGAGACAATGGGCAAATCAGAATTTCAGCATCGGAAATTCTGCTTCAGAATTCTTGAAGAGTTGTGACCAACTACGAGGTTGGGGGATGGGCCAAGTATGAGGCTGGGGGATGGGGACAAGGTCTTTACAAAACCGACTCTTTTGCTAAAAAAAAAAAAAATGCACAAAACAGATAACAAGATAACTTCAGATTCAAAAAAACTTTCAAGGCACATGTTCACTTGTCAGCATAATCAGAGAGCAGTGAGTCTCTTGAGGTTCAATCTAATTAGTACTTTAGTTACTTAATGAATGTTTATAATTTTGAGGGGAAAATACTGTTTTTATTTACAATAACATATTTTTAAAATATTTCTAGTGTTTATTTATTTTGGATAGAGACAGAAACAGAGCAGGAGCGGGAGAGAGGCAGAGAGAGAGGGAAACACAGAATCTGAAGCAGGCTCCAGGTTCTGAGCTCTCAGCACAGAGCCCAATGCAGGCTCGAACACACGAACCAGGAGATCATGACCTGAGCTGAAGTCCCAAGCTAAACTGACTGAACCACACAGGCGCCCCCAAAATACTGCTTTTATTCAATTGTGTATGACTCATTTATTTTTTGTTCTTGATATGCAATAGCTACAGCTTTAAAAATCCATGTTACAACTAATGTTTATCAGGTGCCTAACCGGCTTTAAACAAATGCGCAGTATTTGTTATATCTTAAATGTTAGCCTAAGTAGAGCAAGCCTTTAATTAAAATGTCATTACCGTACAGTGTTTACAGGAAAGCAGTTTCAACCAAATCTCTAAAATCAGATAATCAATAATGAATTATAAAGTCATTTAAGGATTTTTAGTAAGCAATTAATTATGGCATTCGAATGTCTCTAACATTCTGGGTAAGAATTATCATGCTCATTTTCTAATGAGGAAGTAAGCATTAACAAAAATTAAATAACTAAAGCTCTTGCTCTTTACAGTGTCCTCTGCTGGACAAGTCACTATTATTATGGAGATGAAAATATGAAAAAGGATATTTTCTGAGAAGAGAAACTGAATATTTTAATTGTCTGGGACAGTATATAGATATGGACATATTTCCACTGGCATAATTAATCATTATACTTTGCTGTTAGAATCAACCTCACTTGAGTAAAAGGAATTCAAGTCCAATCTAAGTATCCTCAAAGGTGTGCAATTAGTTAGACCCCGTTACACTGCTCTGACTTCCAAAACACCTGCCTGCTTTGGTTTAGAGAAGTCTAACAGAACTTCTGGTTTGTTAGTGGAAGGTACCCTTCGATTACTTTCTTTGTGCAGCTATTGTTTTTTGTTTATTTACTCCAAATGATTAGATAAATGTGGCAATTATGTTTTATGTTTCTACTTCATCTGCTCAGTTTTGAACAGGAAAATGGAAATGCTGTGTTCATAGTTACGAACTTTCCATATCACACAGGACCTATGAAGTTAGAATAAGTCCTTTAGACTAAAATGCTGACCCTTTCCCTTAATTAGAGGTAAATCTGAAATGTTATGGTGGTCTTTTACTTCCTGGTTAATGCACGTTACCTTCTAATGTTGTTAACAGTGATCAATTTAAGTAGAGCCTTGTCATATAACTTTCTCAGGAACATATAGTGGAAACGTGAAGTCTGGGCCCATCAGTACCAAGCCTATACATTTTTGTCATACAAAGCACATTGAGGATATAGGACAAAGGGCAGTGGCTTGAGTCTAGTCTCAGTCTGAAATATGAGAGTTAAATAGGCACTAACATTTCAATTTTCTTCCTTTCTTTCCTCCCTCTCCCTTCTTCCCTTCTCTCTCTCAGACACTCTACTTATTAACACATCTCTTCCTAATAATAACCCTAAGAAGTACTAGGCACAAGTGTTGTCCCTGTTTTCCAGATGCTACTCACTTCCCCCCAACCTCAGGCAAGTTTCAGTCAGATCCCTTAGATTCTAACCTCAGAACCATATCTACTCTGTTTCCAAAGTCTGGGAGGGCTTTAGCTCAGCAGTTTGAAGGAGGCAAATAAGCCAGTTGCTCTATGAGGTCAGGTGGGTTCTTAAGTTCAAGAGACTGGTTTCATCGAAAAGCAACCTCGGGTGATGTGTGAGATGTTTCTGGCTATCTTCAAAGATTTAGAGTCAAATTTTAAAATCTGAGAGAACTCTAGAAAGAGCCCAAAGAGGTGTGACTTGAACCGAGGTCCCAAACCAAAGGTCTGAGTAAAACTAGACTGAGTCCAGAGACCCTCGGTCTCTGGCAGCATTGCAGTCTGTGGTTAATATAAGGTACTTCCGGAAGGAGTAGAATTGTTCCACACCTCCACCCTGGGCCCTCCCATATTCTTACTGGTGGCAAAACTAGGGAGTCTCCAGTATTTCTGTCATAATCTGCCTAACTTGGCTGGCACCTCCAATGCCTCCTTCTTCACCCAGAAATAATGTCATGGGTTCCCCATAACTCCTCTGTGCCTGCCTGGCCTCTCTGGGCTCTGACTATAACCCGCTGCTTCTCACTGCTTGATGTGATGTCTGAAGGATATTCCCCTGGGCCCTGGTTTTCTCTTCTCTGCTTAGAACATTCTGGTGAACACAGTAGTACTCTGTCTGCTTTGGTTTTAATTCTGGTTCCTCCTCTGCACTTTGTCTTAAAACTTCTCTTGGCTATAATATCTACAACCCAAGCAAGGCTCTCCACAATGCTGCCAAGGTGTGCCATCTACCTGCTTGCAATTAATTAAGATTTACTTCATGATGCTGATCTTACCTGGCCCACAACCTCAGGTCCTTGCTCCAATTCCTTGCTAATTTACTTCTATTTAGATTGTCATGATATAATAGTTTAATAGGCTCCCTGAGTGTCTTCATTATTTGCCTAAGTGAGAATTTCGGACATCGCAGAAGAATATTGAGGTGTCCTAGAGTCACTGAGGCTTCTCAAGCTATACCACAGGTGCTGATTATTTAATTTATTGATTCAACTATTTCATTTCACTTCATTTCATTTTATAGATTTTATTTTTAAGTAACCTCCACACCCAACATGAGGCTCAACGTTGCAACCCCAAGATCCTGAGTCACATCCTCCACAGACTGAGCATTCAAGAACCCTGATTCAACTATTTTAAATGGAGCATTCATTATATGTCAAGCACAGGCATGGAGGACATGATGGAGGATTCAGGGAGGACAAGCTCTTACGGAGCTTGCATTTAGTATGAGGAGACAATGAGCAAGTAAATAAACAAATAATTTAAGAGTCATAAATGCTGTTTTAATCCATTTGGGTTGCTCTAACACCACAGACTGAGTAGCTTATATACAACAAAAATTTATCTCTTACAGTTCTCAAGGTGGGAAGGCCGAGATCAAGGTGCCAGCATAGTTGAGTGTAGACCCTCTTCTGGGGTGCAGACTTCTCTCCGTATCCTTACATGGAGGAAGAAGGCTAGCAAGCTCTGTGGGAGCTTTTTTATAAGGGCATTCATCTCGTTCATGAGAACCTCACCCTCATGACCTATGTACCTCCTAATCCAAGACCCACCTCCTAATACAATCACACTGGCTATTAATATTTCAACATATGAATTTTGAAGGGACACAACTATTGAGACTATAGCATATGCTATTACAAAATTCAAAAAGAGGAATGAGAAAAAGCAATCAGGATTGAAAAGTGTGCATTTTAAAGTTGTTATATAATGCTGACTCCTAAACGGATTGTATCAGCTAGTAGTTAACAGAACCTCCAAAAATTAAGAAGGCTGATTTCTTCATACCCAAGCTAACACTATGTCATTACACTTTGTAAAGACTTTGCCACTCTAGATAATATAAAAGTGGTATCTCATTGTCACTTTTACCAGTATTTCTTTCATTCTGAAAATGTGAGCCATTTCATAGCTTCTTTCCTGTGATTTTCTGTCTCTGTTCTTTTCCCATGTTAGGTTTGGGTTGTTTTGAACTGATTTCCTTAAGTGCTCTTTACATAGAGCACGTTTTTAAAAAGAAAGCTCAATTTTATTTATTTTTTATTATTTCAAATCTTTATTTATCTTGAAAGATAGAGAGCGTGCATATGCATGCACAAGCACATGTGCGTGTATGAGCTGGGGAGAGGCGGATAATTGGGGGTGTGGGGGGGGGGCGGGGGAGAGAGAATCCCAAGCAGGCTTCATGCTGTCAGTCCAGAGCACAGGGCACCATTCCAAGAGCCATGAGATCATGACCCAAGCCAAAATGGAGAGTCAGACGCTTAACTGACTGAGCCATTT
Organism: Suricata suricatta; assembly: GCF_006229205.1. Taxonomy (NCBI): domain Eukaryota; kingdom Metazoa; phylum Chordata; class Mammalia; order Carnivora; family Herpestidae; genus Suricata; species Suricata suricatta. The sequence goes on from NC_043701.1 coordinate 26,796,190, forward strand.
CAGGCATCCCAGTCACATGTTCTAAATGTGTTCTCCAATTTGTATTTTAAACTTGTCTGGGGGCACCTGAGTTACTCAGTTGGTTTAGTGTCCAGCTTCAGCTCAGGTCATGATCTCGCAGTTTGTGGGTTCGAGCCCCATGTCGGGCTCTGTGCTGACAGCTCAGAGCCTGGAGCCTGTCTTCAGATTCTGTATCTCCCTCTCTCTCTGACCCTCTCCTGCTAGCTCTCTCTCTCTCTCTCTCTCTCTCTCTCTCTCTCTTTCAAAAGTAAAATAAAACATTAAAAAAAAAACTTGTCTTGATATTGCTTCCATGTAAAAGGCAAGCTTCCTTTTGTTTATGCTTGTCTCTAAATATTTGGAGAGCAAAGTATTTCAGGTCAGGTTGCCTAGCAGCTAACCTAAGATAAGGTTTCATGTGCAGTGATCTATTAAGGAAGTTTTCTCAGGAAAAAACACTCAAAAGAATGAAAGAAGCAGAAGGGAGATAGGGCCCAAAATGATGTAATTTCAATAAGGTCCTGAGGAGGGCAGCATAAGCCTACTCACACAGAAGATCAAATTAAGGGCTGTGGGAAACCAAACCACTGAAGGGGAAGGAGGGAGGATGGGAAGCACACTGAATATGGGAGGAGGGATGCGCAACAAATTACATAAGGGATCTTGGAGGATCTGTGTGGGCATTGCCAGGGCGTGTTAATGATATGTGGGTCATGGATCAATGAAAGGAAAGAATAGAGAAGTTTAAACCCAACATTTGATTTCAATGTGGAAATGTCTTATTATTTACTTGTGTTTAATGATTAAAGTATGCAACACAATGGGGTGCCTGGGTGGCAGTCGGTTAAGCAGCAGGCTTCAGCTCAGGTCATGATCTCACAGTTCGAGCCCCACATTGGGCTCTGTGCTGACAGTTAGCTCAGCGCCTGGAGCCTGCTTCAGATTCTGTACCATCCTCTCTCTCTGACCCTCCCCTGCTCTCTTTCTGTCTCTCAAAAATAAATAAAAAACATAAAAACTTAAAAAAACTTTTTAAAAAAAGTAAGCAACACAAGAAATCCACCCAGTCAGGACAATTTAGTACACTATGACCTAGTCCCTAATGATTACTCATGGGTAATTTGTTTTCTTTTTTCCCTCACCTCTTCCTGGATTTTCACAATCAAACCTGATAATGCCAAAGTTACGGGAAAAGTCAGCTTTCAATAAGTTGAAGGCCAAATAAATAACTATAGATTAGATCTTGGGAGTCTATGAAAAGAGGTAATGGATTGAAAAGAGGATACTTAGTCTTGGTTAAAGAACCCAGAATTTAGCCTTGTAGCCTTGCTAATAATGAACATCTTTGCTGTATTTCTGGAGCAACTGGAAAATAGTCCCTGATATTGACTCTAATTAGCATCTCACACTATTTCTTCTTGGAAGATATAGGCTCTACTAAGGAAATATCTTGCTTAATCCTCTTGTGAAGTAAATTTTTATCTTGTAAGTATCAGGCTGAGAACACTGGAAAGACTTTTATGACTCTTTTAATACCAACACTTCTCTAGCACAGAGCATTACCCAACTTAGGGCTGCCTTCTTCCACCTGTCACTCTCAGGCATGCCCGTGTATGTAGATTAGTGGTTCCCTGAGGTTGAAGGGGAGAGATTGGGGAAAAATGAATAGTGACTTTTAATGGGCTTGGGGTTTTTTGTGGGGTGATTAAAATGCTCTAATATTTAATGGGGTGATGAATGCACAACTCTGTCAATATAGTAAAGACCATAAAAATGAATACTTTATGTGATGAATTATATAACATGTGAATTATATCAAATTGTATAGTTTTTAAAAATCTTCTCTAGAGGAAAGCAACACTAATTTTGACACAGAATTCTCATAGACTAAAATCAACAAATATGAATTCATTATCAAAACTTACCAAACATACAAATAAATAAAATAATATTACTGAGGTTAGCAAGAATGAAAAAAAGATATAGAGTCTCTTAATGTTCAAGGAATTATAACTATCAAATATTAGATGTCTATGTATAAAATACTAAAAAGTAAAAATATGGAATCATAAAAATGATTAAGCAAAAGACTGTCAAATGATAAGCAGGAGAAGCAGGAAAAAAAAAAACCACTAAACCAAACTATAGAACTCCAAAACTAGACATAACTTTGTAAAATGGGCCAGATTACTTACAAAGGAAGGAAATTACATAGAAAGCAGTTTTATCACCAAAAACAATAGCAAACTACAATAAGGATCTACAAAAATATTAAGGGAAAATAACTATCAATTTATACTTTTATACCTACCAAGACTATCTTTCCACATTAAGGGTAAAATTACGAAATTATCAAATTAAAAACACAGAGAGTTCTCCACCTGCCAACTTTCACTAATGGAACTATAAAAGATAATCTTCAGTAAAAAGGAAAATAATCCTAGACAGAAGTTTGATATGTAAAAATGTAAAATGAGGAAATAAAAGGTTGATATCTAAGTAAATCTAAACAAACCATGTCCATATATAGTAAAAATAATAATGAAATTTTATTAGGGAAATTAAAATGAAAAGAACTAAAATACTGGACAGAAATGCAATTTAACTGGAAGGAGAGAAGGAAAAAAAAAGGAAAGGAGAAAAGGAAGAAGAAAAAAGGGAGAGGGAGGAAAGTAGGAGGGGAAGACAGGCATCCCCACATGATGGCTCTCACAATCCCTAAGAACAATCTATTTTCTGTCTCTACCACTTAGGATGTGAAGCAGAATTGTGGGAAATGGAGCAGTGTCACTACCACAGGGGCATACATGCTCAAGGTCCGAGATGTCTGAGAAAACCCGTGATTGCAGAGTTGAAAACAACCCAAGAGGACTTGAGTGAAATGCCCTTAGAATATGGCCTGTTCCTTAGTACACAGGTAAGGATGCTTTGCTCTTAGCAAGCCAGCTGTAAATAGTACTGTGAGTTCACTCCCCTCGTTGTGTTAAATATTCCTACCGTATCTTGTTTTTCTGCAGAGACCACTCCTGCATGGTGTTTACACACGGCGGCTGTACCAGATGTACATTGTTGCCATACTTCATTAAGCTTTTGTAGTTAATCATAGTTAATTCATATCTCTGCAAAGGTATATATGAAGATACATAATAAAGTTCAGGACCTTGAGCTGTCAGGTTGGGTTCCCTGTGCCCCACCAGACTGTCCTCTCTGTTTTCTCAGTTCCTTCACTGCCCCAGGTCCTCAATCTTTTGAGGTCAACACAGAATTCCAGGAAATGTTTGTTTGTTTGTTTGTTTAAAGATTACATTGCTTTTTATTCTCTTATTATATATTTTAATGTTCTCCTTACTAGGAATGCACATTATAGTGATTGGGAAGCTTTTTCAGCATATTATGTCAGCTCAAGACTTCTGACTCCACAGTAGATGGTAGGCCCAGCGTGCTTGTTTTGGGATGGCTCCCCAAGTGATTTTAATATGCATCTCTGTCCAGGAAATACTGAATTATTATTCTCCCTTTTAACAAACATTTTTAAAGTCCCTCTTAAGTGCCTGAGTTTGATCTAGAGATACAGAGATACAGAAGAAGATAGTCCCTACTGTTCAGTAAGATTTGGTGAACAGGGGAAGAAGAAAGTAGAATTAAAAAAGTGTCCATTGTACAGGATATTGGAGTGGCAATTAGACTGCCCATTATTCTCTAATCTCCTCTTCTCTTTTTTAATAGTAATAGATTTTAATCTAGCCCAATGGCTGTCAGAAATAAGACCACATTTATGTCTTCCTTGCTGTTAAATGTGGCCAACTGATATAAACTGGTACATTATTTCCCCAGTTTCTGGGATATATTCTAGAACAGAATTACGGTGTTTGTTTTATTTCTTCTTTGGATTTTCTTCCATAGTGCTGCCTGGAATTCAGATGTGATAGCTAGACTATCACGCAACATCTTGAGATGATCAAGTAGTAAGTCTGACAATTCTTAGCCCCTATGCTCTTTATAGAGTCTTGCACTGTCTGCTTCCAAAGGGTAAAACAAATTAAATTAATATTTTTAAAAGAGAGAAAAGGCAGATTCCAGGGGGGAATATTATCTACTTTTCCTTGACAAAGGAATTATAAGTTATTTGGGGGTAACAATACGCTTGAATGCATAAAATTACTTCTCTTAGTATCTTAATAGAACAAAATGGAATAAGTGGTCTGAATGATGACCTAAGAGTTTTATCTTCCAGACACAAAGAACAGAATTCTAAGTTTGCATAATAAAAGGGATATTTGAAGTGAAAAATTGATGGTTCCTGGCTTTGCAGAGAAGAAAAAAGTGTCATGTTCATAAATGAATGTTCAGCAACATTAAAAATTTTACAAGTTCTTAAAATGAACATTAAAGACAGAGGAAGCAGCAAGTTTTTACATTTTGTTTTCCAGTAGAAACAAAAAGCACAATATTAACATTCACATTGATGCAGTATTTATTTTTTCATTATTAATTTTTATTTTATCATTTTAAAATATAATAACAATAGAGCTCTGCTCAAAATTTAGAACAAGCAAATTTCTAAGTATATTCGTAGCTCTATATATTACTTTATAGTTGAGGTATATGACTTAATAATGGTTTATTCTGGTTCCCTTTTCTTGCTGATATTATCATCTCCTTGAGTTTAGATGGTCAATCACTTATGGCCCTGGTATTTGTATACTTCAGAGTTCAACAGCCACTAGATCTTAAGAAATTTTAGATTAGTTTAGCTATCTCCAGGAAGTCTTTCTAAAATATGATTGGAAATACATTTCTAATGTATAAGATCATGAGTTTCCTCCAATTTGATTAGATAGAAGTTAAAATAAAGCCTTAACAAGACAATTGTATTTTAAACATCTTTTGACATCAGCCTTCAGAGAACTTCCTCATTCCTTTTCCAAGCTGAACATTCTCTCATTGTATAAATATACTATAATTCATCTAATAATCCCCATGTTGATATACATATTGGTTCTCTCTTCTTTGTTGTTTTTTTTTTTTGCAATGTATTTGTTGATAAAACCAGATTATTTGTCCTACAGAGTTCCCTAGAATCGAAATTTGATCTTTATATCCCTGTCATGTTCTGCCTTTTCTTTTGTTCCTTATGCTTCCTGTGAATTGGTAGAAGCCTGATCATAGATCTGTTTGACTTATGGAAGGGTTTATTCTTAGCCAATGTTATATACTTCAGGTAGATGGTATGTAAAGTCTGGCTTTACCTGTTTTCATGATGTTAGCAGCTATTGATGATCTGTGCTTGAGCCAGTAATTCATTAGGAATTGCAGAATGGTTATATTCTAATTTTATCATGCTTTTTTCATTCGTTGGCTCAAAAAAGAAAATTTCTCTCTTCCACTATTTGGTTACCCTGAGGCATATAGAGTTCATATAGGAAGTATTTCAATAAATGGCTGATTCTTTCCCTTTATTTACCAGCTTTCAGAATAATAGGTTGGTTCCTTAACATTCTTCAAAGGTGGTCAGTGAAGGCTTTTCTTTAATATCACTTTGGCCTTATGGACTTAAATACATTTTACACATTTCAATCCATTGCATTTATTTATTTAGTGATTCTTGAATTTTTTTCATCTTTCGCAGTGAAAGACTCTTTAAGTTGGCTAGTGAATATTTGTGATACAACTATAATGATCCTTGATAGCATTCTTGCTTAATGGTATAACAAGATGTTTCAGATTTTGTACATTTCCTGTCTTAGACCTAGAATCAGACATTTTCCTAAGAGACCCTGGTTTCTTTTATAGGTAAATGGCATTTAGATATTGAGACTATGCAAGCTAAGGGCACGTTGCTAATAGATTGGTTAATTTATCAGTTTTTCCACATGGGGTCAAAAAAATGCAAATTATCTGCAAACAGAATCAGTATACTTGTAATGTATATATTCCAATAAGTTAGTAAAAAGAAATTTGGTACAAATAAGTCTTCTGTATTCTGCTGAGATCTGATGAAAAGATAACTACTTTAAGTTTTCCCAAAAAACTTGGGATACTTCTATGTGATATTAAGTTAGTCATTTCAGTACTCCAAATCATACATAACTTCTACTTCAAAATGGGGATAATATTGCCTATCACAGCTTTTATGGGAAGCAATATTGAAAATACTTGATAATAATAATAGCTAACATTTGCTAGGGAACTTTTATGTGCCATGTTTTATGCTAAGTATTTTACCTGCTTGATTGCATTAGATCTGTATAAAAAGACAAGAGATACCATTATTATCTTTCTTTTTAAAAAGAGAATATTGCAGAGTAGAGAGGCCAAGTACCTTGCTGTTTCCATAAAGGGAATTTAGGATGATCTAAAGAAGCTGTGGTCAGGGTGCCTGGGTGGCTCAGTCGGTTGAGAGTCCGACTTCAATCCAGGTCAAGATCCTGCACTTCATGGGTTTGATCCCCACATTGGGCCTTGTGCTGACAGCTCAGAGCCTGGAGCCAGCTTCAGATTCTGTATATCCCTCTTTCTCTGCTCCTGCCACACCCCGCCAGCTCTGTCTCTCTGTCTCCCCAAAATAAATAAACATTAAAAAAAAAAAAAAAGAAAAAAGAAGCCGTGGTCATTAAAGCAGCTCAGGAGGTAGATTTCCTTTCCAGGGGAAGTGAGTCAAATTAAACAGAGAATCTACAATTGGAATATCTGGAGTTTGATTGAACATAATTAGCAATAGTAGCCCAAATTATTTTTTTTAAATGCAGTACATTCATGGTCAAAGCTGAATGAATATATTTGGATTCCACTACAACCAGTTATATAGTGAAAGAAAATTCGGCTACTCGGATTCTAAATTGGGCGTTTTTTGTTTGTTGGCTTGTTTGCAGGGGATGAGGAAAGTATTCTTTTGTTTTTTTAAGATTTTTATTTTAATTCCAGTATAGTTAAAATATGGTGTTATATTAGTTTCAGGTATATAATATAGTGATTCAACAATTCTATACATAATTCAGTGCTCATCATAAGTGTACTCTTTGATGCTTATCACTTTTTCACCCCGTCCCTTACCCCCAGATTGGGCTCCTTTACAAACTGACTCTTTGACCTTGCTAAGCAATTTATTCTCTTCAGGCCTGAGGCCATCACAGAGGAGTTAAACTACAGATTTCAGAGGCTAATATGCTAGGATTGAATAGAACATTGATGCTTGAGCACGGTTTTGCAATAACTTACTATTAAGGTACAAAATTTTAAAAACTTACAACAAATATATTGCTTCTACTGATTCGGATTTCTGAATCATTGATTGATTCATTAATTCTGGGGGGTGCCTAGCTGGCTCACTTGGAAGAGCATGTGACTCTTAGTCTCAGGGTCATGAGTTTGCGCCCCACATGGGGTGAAAAGATTATGTCAGTAAATTTAAGAAAAAAACTCAGAATACTAATTGGTCACATACTATGTGTTAGGCACTGTAGCAAGTAGTGTTCTAGCAAATACTGAACAAAATGAAGTCCTCATTTTTCTAGTTTACATTCTAGTAAGGGAAGAAAGAAAGAGAAAATATGTCCTAAACACTATGTCTGATGGTGATAAATGCTACAGACCAAAAAATAAAAAGGAAGTTAATGGTGAAGGGAAGATCCAGCTCTGGTGCCTCCTTTGCTCTTCCTGGAATACACCATACCTACTACCAAATGTGTACCAGCTGATTCATTTGCTTAAAATACTGTTCCCCCAAATATCCTCATGGTTAAATCTCTCTCACTCACACAGCATCTGCTCAGTGAGGCTCAACACATGAAAAATCCCATTCTCCCCCACTCTGCTCTCTGTTTTATTCCCTATAGATTTCATATCTAATATAAATTTCCTAACGGGGCGCACCTGGGTGACTGAGTGGGCAAGCATCCAACTCTGACTTCAGCTCAGGTCATAATCTCACAGTTCGTGAGTTCAGGGCCCATATGGGGCTCTGTGCTGAGAGCATGGAGCCTGCTTGGGATTCTCTCTCTCTCCCTCTCTCTGCCCCTCCTCCACTTTATCCCTTTCTCAAAAAAAAAAATTTTAAGTTAAAAAATTTTAAATTGCTAATTGGTATGTTTAATGTCTATCTAGAATGTAAGTTCTAAGAAGACAAAGCACTATTTTTTGTTCAAGGATACATTTCAATAGTACTTGATATGAATTAATGCTTAAGAAATTGATTAATGTAAAAACTATTAGGTGAATGAATGAATTAGGAGAGTAATCTAGAAAGTATTCTCTGGTAAGGTGACTAAGTAGTAAAAGTTTGACATTTTAAACTTAAAAGTTAAGGGAAATTGTTGATTAAATTTTTCCACACTCAGTTGATAATTATGTGACTTTAAAGATGATAGTCAAATAATATTTATGAGGATTGTGAAAAATCATGAAAACTACTTACAACATGATAAAGTGAAAAGCACCGAATGTAAAATTATGCATTATCATTATTACAATCATGTAAAAAATAGTCTTTAGAAGAAATATACCAAAAGTTACCAAGATATGTTATAGTGATTATTGGTGACCTTCCTTATTGTTTTCTATTTTCCAAATTTTCTATTGTGTGATATATCATATTTGATATGAAAATAACCTTAATTTTTAAGAAGTTAATCTATGTAATGATATATCTAATTAATTGTATTATAAAAGGGTTTTGTGTTGTGTTGTATTTTACAGTTAGAAATTAGACCTTAACAATGTCGCTCTGACAAGCTGGACCTGGAGTTGAAACAGCACACCTGAGTTGCAGATGTTTCCTAGAAAGAGAGCAGAGATGGAGCAGGAGACTAAACCAATTCTCATGCCTCCAAAATAGCATCATACCCATCTTGGGTTTACCTTTGGAGTAGATTTTCTCCATGGGAGGGAAATCCTACCAACTTTACATGCCTCTCAAGAGAATACAATGCAAAAGTGGTTATAGATAAACATAACATCAGAAAGAGGAAAGTACCCAAGACTCTGTTTTATCATAAATATTTCCATTACTTTGGTGATCCAGGGAGATACGTGAATATCAGCAACATCTATTATAAGCCATAGTATGCATAGGATAGGCTATTCCATTTACTCTTCAGAATAATTCACTGGGATGAGACTTACATTACCAAATTTCAGGGAGAAAATAAGGAATATAAATAACTTGCCCCGAGTCGCACATCTAGATGGGCAATGAAATCACAATTCAAATAAAGTTCAAATTGGCCTTAAAACTACACTGCTCAAAACTTACATATGGGGATCAAAATACCAAATATTTACTGGCAGAACCCCTTCCCTATAGCATTTCTAGGTCTTTTAACTGTTAAATATTTCTTTTAGTGGGGATTTTTGCTTGCAAAGACAAACCACATTTTTATTAGCATAACATCAATTTTTGGATCTAGAACAATGTCAGCCTAGGCAAGCATGGAAGCCTTTTACAAAATTTAAATTGCCAGGGTTTGTAAGAGGACTCCTGGGGGGTGAGAAGCACCATATTAGAAAAGACGGCTGTGTAATGACTTGGGAACAGCTCCCCTTGCCTCTGTCTCTGCACCCCTGTGAGAGGCCCCAGCAGGACCTGGTTCTGTGCTCAGTAAGCTCAGGTGGAGAAAAGAAACCCAGTGGGAACCGAAGGCTGGAACCGACACTCAGCATTTGGTCTCCTTCAGTATATTGAGTGACCAGTTCATACCCTGCAGTGACCTCTTTTGTTGAATAAGATAATTACTTAGTAATCTGTCCTTAATAACATTGCTAGCCAGAAAAACCAGTCTTTGAAATCAACAATTAAATTGGTATGTGTACACACACACAATTACATGTTCATATAAAGACTAAAATATACTAACTCTGGTTTAAAAACAACTTAAGCATTCGAGTAATGAAGATGAGGGCACTGATTTTATTCCTGGATCTGATTTCTCAGCCAAATCGGAGTCAAATAAAGCAGTATGTTCCTGTTTATGTTAAGTGACATATGTAATGTCTATTTATGATACCTCTCAATGAATTTAATGAGAGAAAAAAACTGTCCTAAGTTTCCTCTCTTCTCTAAATGATTACAGGCAACACAATTCCCTTTATACTCAATTATCTCACAACCGAATGCCTTGATAACCTGCTAAAACCAGCAGGCATAGTGTTATCAGTGAGCCAGAAAAAGAGAAAATCCCAGAGTGGGAATCCAGCATCTTCATTTCTCCACAGTCAGCTCCTTCGTATCCCTGATAACAATGACAGGAAAATTTCTCCTCCATCACTTCCAGGTCTGTATCAGATGCTTTCCCTTTCACAGTAAATTCTCCATCCTCAGAGGCTTCTATGTAGTAACTTGCAGGGTTCAAGTGAAGGTAATCTGGAGAGTTCCAGATCTTTCTTATGCATCTCCCATTCCTCTTGCAGAGGTGAAGGCTGCATACCTCAGCAGCTCTGGTCACGTTGACTATGTAGCTCCCTAAGTCAGAACTCACGTAGTGCTTCACCTTTGTACAGTTACCCTAGAAATGTAGAGACAATGGGGTTTTAGTGTTCTTTCTGGTACCAGTATGGTTAAAGCATCTCTGCCCACAAGGCAGTTCTTTCAGTGAAACCTAACGTCTTGGTGCCGGTGGTTAATCTCTGAGACTCAGGTGCGGTAACACAGGGAATCTAGATCAGAAAGGATGAAAGGTCCAAGGGGCAGGAGATGGAAGCTATGTTACACTAGGGGTTAAGCAACTGAACTTGCAAATGGTCCCCAGGGTCAGCATATAATGACTTGCCTGCTTTCAATTTACATCTTCTTTTTCTCCTTCTAGCTCCCAAGTGAATGCATGTGAAAAAAAGAACAAACCCAAATTAGAAATGATGCCAGAGCTGCTGTCCTCTGGCCACCGTTTGGGTGTTGTGGTACCTTTCGTGGTTGAATAGATCCTGAAACCTCATATTCTACTGATTTATTGTCGACCTGTAGATTCCTGGATTTTCCTGTTAATTATGCTCAAATATCAACTGCCCTGCATTCTAGACTTCTGTATACAATTCAAACACAAAAAAAGCATAGAAGAAAGCTTTTTTTTTTTGTGGTTCTCATTATGTGGTCAAAACAGAGGCCACCTGGTCTATGCACTTCCTGAATAAACTTCCTGATGAAGCTCCTCTCGTGAGTCCCGTGGGCGGGCAGAGAAATATCACACCTGGAGAGTCAGGAATTGATTCTCCCCATTTCTACCTAATTCTCCTATTGGACAGAGGAGACTTCTAACTTAATATTTTCACTGCTTCATGAAAGCTATCTTGGCAGCAACAAGCTGAGCCTTTGAAATTCTAAGAATAATATCAGATCATCATGAACTTGCAAAAAATTTAATTTAACAAAAAGTGTTGAGGATACAAGTGTTAAAATTCCAGGAAAATGTATCACACTATAGAGATATAAACAAACATCTGGAAATCAGAAGGGACTGTGACTAATGTGAATTGGGGAAAACTAGGAAGACTTATTGGAGTAAGTAATATCTGAACGGGGAGAAATTTGAAGAGACATATAAATCTCATTTTAAATGCTCTTAATTTTCAGCTAATTTCCCCATAGAGGACAAATATGTTCAATGTGGAGATTAAAAATTTACCATCTGTTTCTTCTTCTCAAAATAGGATATAGCACATTTAATAGTAGTTAAATGCAAGGGCTCCAGAGTCAAACTTTGGTTAATGCCAACTTCACCACTAACTAGCCTAACTAGCTGTTACTCTGGTTGGATTTCTTCTCTTGTTTCTTCCTCTATAAATGAGGATGGTAGTTCCTACATCATAAGAGTTATTATGACCAGTAAGTAAGCAAATCCAAAACAAAGAGCATTTAGCACAATCTTAGCACATAATGAATAGTCAACAAATGTCAGCATTCTGATTACTATCTTCACAAAAGTTAATAATATTTTTGAGCACCTTCTATCTATTGGGCACTGATTCGGACTTTAATTCTAAAGCTGGTTTCTTGTGGGAGCCAGGAGCGCTCCAACTGGAGTTAGCTCTAGAAGAAAAGAGCAAGTACTTTAAATAATATTAACTATGCCTTCACGGTACTGCCTTACCTTAGATGAAGTTAAATCCATGTCTCCCCAGATAACAATGCCTGCAGCTCCCAAGGCAGCACTTTCTCCAATGGTACTGATTAGATCTTGCTAGATTGAAGAAAGCAGAGCTTAATAATCATTTGGATACAAAACAGCATGCCAGAGATCAGGATTAGAGGCTGAGTTCATTATAACAGAATGATTTTCTACTCTTTTTTTAAGATTTTATTTTTAAGTAATCTCTACACCCACCATGGGGCTCAAATTCACAACCCTGAGATCAAGGTTCCTATGTTTCACCTCCTGAGCCAGCCAAGCATCCTTATTCTCCACTTTCTTAGAGTAACACGCATGTCGAATGAACCAAGGCTTAAGAATTAAACTCCATAATCACATGGAAAAACATTAAATATTTTTGAAGAAGAACTTGCATTTCCCCAAACAAGATATTATTCTGATGACAATCAGCCTGTAAATAGCCACCAGAAGCTGTTTAATCAAAGTCAGCCAGGGGCACATGCACACAAACCAGCCTTATGTACATGACCTGGCAACAGGATCCGGAAGTGTGTGCTTCTCTAAATGTGAAGAATACCTCACCTTCCTCTTGGCTGAGTTCTTTTTCTAGTTCTCAACACCCCTCTGAGGACGTCCCCCCTGCAGTGACTCAGAGGGGTTTTGTGTCACTTGGACCCCAGGCCAGGTAAAGTAACACAGGGTCAAGGACCTGCAGGCTCCGATTTGGTCCAGCCCTTATATTTGGTCTCTGGAACTATTCATGTATCATTTCAAAGTATCTGATTTAATGGGCTTTATTTGTGATTCATCTAGTCATAGTAAAGCTGCCAGAATTTTTCTCAGTATGGTTAGGTAGGCAAAAATAGAATCTCACCAGGGGAATTTTGGTTTTGTAATCATAAAAGATTATTGTTTTAGTGTTTAAAGATTAAGATGAATTCGGCCATTTCAGAAGGAAATTAAGATTTGATGGTAGGTAGTTGGTTTCCTAATTTAAGCGTCTATGGTAGGCTTCCTAAATAAGGTTACTAAATTATAATATATTCTCCCACTGTTTAAGATGCTAAGCATTCAGGGATGTGCCTGGATGGCTCTGTCGGTGAAGCATCCAACTCTTGATTTTGGTGTGGGTCATGATCTCACAGTTTGTGAGTTCAAGCCCTTTGTGGTCAGGCTTTGCACTGAGAGTGCAGAGCCTGTTTGGGATTCTCTGTCTCTCTCTCAAAATAAATAGATAAACTTTAGAAAACAAAAGAAGATACTAAGCATTCACCTTTTACTCCAAGGATGAATTCCCATCAGTTATATGCTGGAAAATGTAACTGGGTGATTTGGTGGGAAACAAAACCAGAACTTTATAACTGAATTTTACCTGGGGCCTTTTATATTAATATCAACACTTGAGCGATAAATCTTCTTAGCTGACACTTTTATAGTCTACTCAAATTAAATGCTTTACAATCTCATTTTTTTAAGTTTTTTTTTTCTGGAAATTTTCAAAAAAGGAAGAGATGGTGGTTTGAACTAATTTCTCTTTCAGGCTCACATCTGTTTCCATTTCTCTGACCACAGGGTCTGCTGAATAGGTCAGAGCTGACATAACAGAAAAGGAAGGAATTTTCAGGAGGCTCTAATAAGTTAGTGGAAGTGAAATGTTTTTGAAAATTATCTATGATACGATGAATATGGGACAGAGGAGGAGCCAGCCACGTGGTGCCCAGAAGGAGCACTCTATGGGGTCCGTGTCCATTGCCTCTTTTGGCAAAGATATAATGGAGCAGGACTTCTCCCTCCACTAACTTTGAATGCCGTAAAGCCATTTTCACACGATGTAATCAGAGGGCCCAAAATCTCTCAATGAGAGTCCTTGAATCCATGAATTCCTATTGCATGTATCTTGTATTCTTTCCAACTGTCTTACAGTTCTTGATTCTTCTGGGTTTTTTTTTTTTCCAGTCTCTGTTCTCTTTGCTTTTAAGTTTTGGAGGTTTCTACTGAGATATCCTGAGGCTCACAGAGTCTTTCCGCGGTCATGTACAGACTACCAAATAAACCCATCAAAGATATTCTTCATTTCTATTACGGTGTTTTTGATCTCTAGCATTTCTTTTTTATTCTTTCTTAGAATTTCCATCTCTGTGCTTACATTGCCCACCTGGTTTTGCATGCTTCCCACTTTATCCATTAGAGCCCTTTGCATATTCATTACAGTTGATTTAAATTTCCAGTCTGATAATTCCAACATCCATGCCATATCTGAGTCTGGTTCTGATACTTGCTCTGTCTCTTCGAATTCTGTTTTTGCCTTTTAGTATGTCTCATAGTTTTTTTTTTATTTCTTGATGGCTTGAAATGATTTATTATTTTCTAGATAGGCAAATAGCTCATAAAATGAACTGTTATAAATAGACATTTAGTAACGTGCTAGTAAGATGTAGGGAAAATGGAAGGGTTCTATAGTCCTATGATTAGGACTCAGTCTTTTAGTGAGCCTTTGCCTCTGGACTGTGAAATTCACAAGCTGATCAGTTATGTTCCACCTTCTTAGGTAGGATAGGCTGGCTAGATGGGGTTAGAGCAGGGCATTTACCTTCTTGCTAGTAGAAGACTAGAGCTAGCTAGAGTTGAGTATTTCCCTTCTTCTAGTTCACTCAGCTCTGATAAGTCCCCAGTGGGTTTGGCTCTGGTTAAATTGTTTCTCCTGATGGCAGACCTTGTTAAGAACAAAAGGCTCTGGGGCACCAAGGTGGCTCAGTCACTTAAGCATCCAACTCTTGTTTCAGCTCAGGTCATGATCTCACAGTTCCTGAGATCAAACCCCACATCAGCATGGAGCCTACTTGGGATTCTCTCTCTCTGTCTGTCCCCTGCTCTCTTTGTCTCCTTCAAGATAAATTTAAAAAAACCAAAAGGCTCTCAAGTATTCAAAATGATTCTTTTCCTCCTCTTCCCTACCAGATGTATGAGATTTTTCTGTGTTATTCACTGTGAATATCTGATAAGCTTTTGGAGGTAGAATTCACAAAAGTATATCCCTACCCATGACTGAGTCTGCTGGACTTGTCCACACTGAGCCTTCAGAAATTTTTCAATTATAGTTGAGGTTTCCCAACTCTGGCAGTGACTCCCACAGAGGTTTCTGATCTAATAAGTTGTGATTCTCTATACTCACCTATCTGCCTCTCTGACTTTGAGGGCAGCAACTTGCCCTGTGTCCTCAGTTCTTTTGTGAATCTAAGAAGAGTTGATTCTTCAGTTTGTTTCACTTTTTACTTTTTAGGATGGAGTGGCAATGTCCAAGATTCTTACCATGCTGAGCTGGAAACCTCAAACCTCCCATGAGTTCCTTTGGGTTAAAGCATTGTTATCAGAATGAAAGAGGGAGACACAGCATTTACATTTCATATTGATAAGTTATTGATCCATGCTCAGTAAGTGAGGAAGCTGTGGATGTTTGTGGTGAAACACACATACCTTCCAAAGTTGATTACCAGGAGGAAATGTTAGTGTCTTTCCAATGTGTCCTTTAGCATCATTGTCAGAGTAGAATTTATTGGAACTGATTCAAAGTGGCAAGTCTTCGTGCACATGTTGACTGGAGGTGAGGAGTCAATAGCAGATATTAATGCAAATTTTTCTACCAAATTAGCTCACTGTCCCCTAGCTGAAAGCAGGATATTAGAATGAATCACAGAGTGGCTATGTTTGGGGACCAAAAGAGTAAGGGAACTTTTCAGTGAGAAAAGTCACAGGTAAGATGTTTCTGGGAATAGGGGCACCTGGGTGGCTCAGTCGGTTAAGCATCTGACTTTGGCTTAGGTCAGGATCTCACAGTCTGTGAGTTTGAGCCCCACATTAGGCTCTGTACCGACACCTCAGAGCCTGGAACCTCTTCAGATTCTGTGTCTCTCTTTCTCTCTACCCCTTCCCCACTCATATTCACTCTCTCTCTCAAAAATAAGTAGTAAACATTAGTTAAAAAATTTTTTTTAAAAGATGCCTCTGGGAATAGACAAGGACAGCATGAAAGCATGAGCCACATGAGTGATGTCATATGAAAAAGGAAACAAGACAATAGTGGATGACCTAACAGCAACCAGTCTTCCAGGTCCTAGTGTTTTCTCCACACTCAGGTTTCACTGCCTCATGCTCATCACAGTGCATGGAAGTAAGGCGCCCACTGTGGGGAGCTGGAGTCTCACTAATGAGCCTTCCTTGTGCATCAGCAGAGGGAATGTTGATTCATTTTAGAGAAAAACATCTTTAAATCTATTAGTCAACAAAACTCCTTCCATTATTTTTTAAAACATAACATCAAGCTCTGTTCAGGTTGTGTACATGTAAGTAGCATAGACAGTCTTGCATGTGAAATAAGGTGTTCACTGCCCCTATACCATCCCATCAAGCTATGGCGGCCAACTAAGATTCCATTCTTAGAATGGAAACATTCTGTTTCCAAATTCAAGGCTTTAGTACCTGTTAAAAAGTGACAGCTATACAACATATGTTTTTGTAGTGCCTCAAATTTTCATATACATGTTCTCATCTGCTTTTTATAATACTCCTGGCAGGTAGGTAGGACAGATAATACTGTCCCATTATAGATTAAGACAGTGAAGTACTGAGGTCTGACAGGTTAATAAATTTGCTACTTATTGATAAATTTTTTTTTCTAATCCTAACTATAGTGAAACCTTCAGTTGCGAGCATAATTCTTTCTGGAAACATGCTTATAATCCAAAGCACTTGTATGTCAAACCCTCCAGAGAGAGAAGGGTTATTGCGTAGGATGACTTTCACTATCACTAATGGACGTTGACTCTAGTAAGTATTAATAAACCCTTGTCATCTACTGTATTTAATGTAACTGGCAATAAGGCAGCAGAGGAAAGGGTCTCTGTCTGCAGGCAGCCTGACGGAGAAGGAAGCAAAGCATTCCTAAGCTTACTTTTGTATGGAAAAGCGAAGGTCTATCCATAGGTGCTTGAAACTGATAAAAATACACGAGTGCCAGTTGTAGGCACCTTCCAATTTTCTGAAAAATCACTGATTTCCACCAAATACCATAGCCTGAAACTGAGCATCCGAGCATGGGAGATGATCAGCCACAATCCCGAAGAGAGAGACAGAAAGAGAGAACCATGGGCTCAGTTGTGATCATGTGATGTTGGGCATCATGTATTACTCATATTGCAAGACTTCGCTCATTTATCAAGTTAAAATTTGTTAGAATGCTTGTTCGTCTTGTGGAACACTCACAGAACAAGTTACTCGCAACCCAAGGTTTCACTGGATATGTGTGTGTGTGCACACATGCACAAACGCTCGGGCACACGCACACACACTCTCTCTTAAGTTCAGATATCGGGGCGCCTGAATGGCTCAGCCGGTTAAGCATCCAACTTCGGCTCAGATCATGATCTTGCAGTTCCTGAGTTCGAGCCCCACATCAGGCTCTGTGTTTCAGATTCTATGTCTCCCTCCCTCTCTGCTCCTCCCCTACTCATGTTCTGTCTCTCTCTGTCTCAAAAATGAATAGATGTCAAAAATAAGTAAATAACGTGCAGATATCTAGGTGCCTGGCTGGCTCAGTCAGTGGAGCATACAACTCTAAATCACAGGGTTGTAAGTTTGAGCCCTACATTGGGTGTAGAGATTACTAAAAAATAAAAAATCTTTGGGGTGCTTGGGATGGCTCAGTCTGTTAAGTGTCTGACTTCAGCTCAGGTCATAATCTCATGGTTCATGGTTTTGAGCTCCACATTGGGCTCTCTGTTGTCAGCAAAGAGCCCACTTTGAACCCTCTGTCCCCCTCTCTCTCTCTGCCCCTTCCCCATTTACTCTCTCTCTCTCTCAAAAGTTAAAAAAATAAATAAGCATTTAAAAATAAATGAATAGGGGCACCCGGGTGGCTCAGTTGGCTAAGTGTCTGACTTTAGCTCTGGTCATGATCTCATGGCTTATGAGTTTGAGGCCCACATCAGGCTTTTTGCTGATAGCTCAGAGCCTGGAACCTGCTTCAGATTCTCTCTCTCTCTCTCTCTCTCTCTCTCTCAAAATTAAATAAAAAATAAAACAATTTTTTAAAGAAATGAATAAATAATCTTAAAAACATAAAGTGCAGATACCTTTGGAAAGATTAGAAATGGAAGCCATTATTAGTCATTTATGATTTGAATAATAATCAAAATGAATATCAGTTTTTAAAAATTTGTGGGCAGAATTTTTGTGGAGAATAGAGTAAAATGGCAGGTAAACCGATGGTTCAAAACATTTGGAAATACCTTCCCGTTTAGAAAGTTTTCAGAACGACACAGAATGATTCTTGGGACTGCCAAAGAGAACTGTTGTTAGAATAGTTGCTAACTATTGTTCCGTCTTTACTTAGAACGAACATTTCTGAGGCCAGGGCCACCCAAGGAAGCTTATCTAGATTTACAGAATGTGCAGAATGTACCAATAGTCTAAACTCATCTTTTGAAATGAACGCTTTGTCCCTTAAACCTTATTGTTTCTTCCAAAAGTGAATTTATTGTCACTAAAGATAGAAACTTATTTGAGCCAAATATAGAAAAAGAAACAAAGTTTGGTAGAAGAAAGTAGTATTAAGCTCCAGGGTCAAGACTATTTTGTAAAGAACCAGAGAACTTTTTAAACCTCCCAGGCAGTACTGATTTCCTATCATTCTCGATCATGTGTTGCCAACTTTTCTGGGAAGTTCAAATATCAGTTCACAAGAGAGACTCTTTTTTCCCTTACTCGTCTCATTAATGGCATCCAAGGCATCGCATTTATCAAATCTTGATACATGAATGTCCTTTCCTCCTCTGAGGATTAAGCTGTACTCTCCATATGCACCACAGATACCTACTGATCTTGCCAAAGCCCTCACCTGGGTGTTTCCTGAGCCTCCTGCTTTAGATGCTTCACACTCCAAACATCTTTATATTTTAATACATACTGGTGAATTGAAACTTGTAATTGTGGGAAAGAAAGAAATGTGATAAACTCATAGTACCCAGTAATATCTTAAAATACCCATGTGAAGACTTGAACAAGTCTCTAGTTTTCATATCATAGGAAGTTTACACATAACTGTTCAAGTCCAACCATTAGAGTGGCATCTTGTAGATTTTTACCTCTAGAAGTTTCCATTTGAGTTACTAGAGTAACAAAGAGAGAAAAAGGGAGAGAAATTGGGCTGAAAGTTCATCTATTTTTAAAGTTACCCTTATGGTTTGTGGGTAGTGATGAGGTTTGTTTGGTGTGACAGTTGGGTTCGTGGGGGTCCAAAGCCAACAACCAAGAAAGAATTTTTGAAGGCATAGTTGGGCAAAAAGGTAATTTAATTGAAGCAGGGACAGAACCACCCACGGGCAGAAAGAGTTGCTGCCCTGGGTCCAGGAGGAGAGACTGGTTATCTATGGGGTCCAGGTGAAGGTGAGGGGATGTGGGGGGAGGTAAAGTCCAGGGGAAGTTTCCAGTGAGATTTCCGTATGTTAAAGAAGACTTTCAGGATAGTGGAGGCCTAGTTATTGTCAAGCCAAGGTTGTTTTTCCCTCTGGCAAAGCATTAGCGTTAAGAGAGTAGGGAGTTCCTGGAGAAACATTTCACTCTGCCTGCTCGAGTATTTGTCAGTGGGCTGCAGGATAGAGGGAAGTTTAGTTCCGTCTCCATTTCTTCTGCCTGTTTCCCACGTCACTGTGGAGGGGCGGTGGAGACTTAGGTCCTGCAGACTATGATCTCTATCAGTTCACTGTTTGTTTACCCCTTTCCTTTGTTCTTGGGCAGCCCGAGAGCCTCAGGAATATCACACTTCTCCCACCTGATTGGGGGGGTTGGGGGAAGGGAGGATTGTGGCCCGTCAGCTTGCCTTATGCTCCCTCATCAGGTAATAAGCAGTATACTACTTTAGTAAAATAAACAGTAAGTTCTAACCGAGGGTTGCAAAACCACCAGCTAGTGATGAATTTATGACTGAATTCGAAAACTTGCACCACTTACTTTCCATTAGCCCTGGTCATAAGGGAAGCATAAACCAGATGGCTAAATCTGTAGTTCCACCTATTTTTATGCCTCTTGAAAAAAATTGTTTAAGTTTTAAATGATTTTTAATTATGGTAAAAAGAGACATATAAAATTTATTACCTAAACCATTTCTATGTGTACAGTTCAGTAGTATTACATATATTCACATTGTTGTGCCTTCTACCTTTTATGAACACTGGTATTATACATGAAAAAGAAAACTTTTTTCTCTCTTGACATTAGATGGTGAGGCCAGAAGCAAAAATGCTTCCAATTACACTTTCACCTGTGTAAGCTAATTAATTAGCACAGAGCCCGAAGCGGGGTTCGAACTCACAAACCCGCGAGATCATGACATGAGCCAAAGTCAAACATTTAATCAACTGAGCCCAAATTATTCCATTTTAAAACAACTTCTCTGATTTTCCAGCCTGTTCACCACCAACCGTTTCAATAAAGGCCAATAGTGAGGGAGCGTCATCAGAGCTGGGGGGGAGGAGGCAGCAACAGTTGCTGTTAAAGGTGTTTAAACCTTCCCTCCATACTGTGTTCCTTAAAAGAATAACTATAATAAGATTATTAAAATTCAGTTTGTGTAAGTGAAGAGTCTAAGAGGATGACTAGTCAAAGAAAGAATTAGGCTCCTTTCTAAAAGACCACTAACTGGGAATTCTTCAAAGAACATAATTAACAAAGAAATGTTTCTTTTAGAGATAGAGAGGGAATCCTCCCCTTCTTTGGCAAGGGGTGTCTTACCTTAGAAAGAAAAAATAAAGGTTCATCTTTGTAGTCTAGCCTCGTGTAGACAAACACAGGCAGAGCGTAATCGTGGGATGTCATGGTGGAGACCCTCATGGATTCATGCACCCGAAATTGTGAGAAGCGCAAAATGTTTTTGTTGTCTGCAAGAGATTTTCTGACACCAATAGAAGGATACAAAGCAGCACTGCTATTCCAGAGCCAAGCGAGCTCATTGTTCCTCAAAACTTCCATTTCTGGGCATGCCCCAGTGTAATTTGGGGCATAAGCATTATAATTGTGGCAATCAGGATATAAATAATAACCCCAGAGACCCTTGGGTCTCCTCTTTATTCCCAATTCAATGGTTTTCTTCATGAAAGCTCTTGCACTTTCTTCAAATGTTGCTTTGGCTAAATACTCAATATAGGTAGCTGATAACTTCTCTTTCGTATCAGAAATCAGCTTTCTTGACTTCTGTCTGTAGATGTCTTTTGTGTTCCAGTTTCGGGCCCACTGGGGTCGCCAGTATTCCCAGTCAATAACCGCAAGCCCGCTGAAATCTTCAGCAGGGATGTAATAATTAATATCTTGGTCAGCTTTCTCTAGATGTACTTGCAAACTTGTGTTCTGAGGGAGACCCCCATTAATGGGAACGCCCTGTGATGTATACCATGGGTAGTATCCCAATCTGTTGACGTAAAATATGGTGACATTCTGCCCCCTGGCCTTGGCCAGTGGGCTTCCAGTCACCTGAAACATTTTCAAATTCAGTCCTATGTTGTATTTTGTCAAACACCGATCTGTTGGTGCGTTCCAAGCAGCTATAAAAGGTTTCCTTTGATAGACTGGAAGTCGGGCAGGTTTTAGAGAAGAGATAGACTTCAGAATAAAGAGTACGAGCAGCCATGATGTGAGGTGTCCGGGTTGAACAACACCAAACCTTAATTGTCCTTCTGATAATACTTTCATGATTAGATAAAACCTTCTCTTCTGCGTTAATGTACTGTGGAAGGCCTATAGGGAGAAATAGTTTTCTATTAGTAGATAATTTTGAGGAAAAAGACTCAAATACCGGTGGATATTATTCTTGTTGCTATATATTTGTGTTTTAAAGTGCTTTTTATTTAAAGATTTTAAAGAGGACTACAAATAAATTGAGATATAAAAGCAAGAGTAGTGACTGAGACTCCAGCAGAGTTGGGGACAACTCTGTTTTCATTCAGGGACAAGCAATGCAATTCAATAAACGTTCCTGGACCTTCAGACCCTACGCCCAGAAGACACAATGAATAAGACATGGTCTTTGTTCCCAAAAAAGCTCATCATCAAACAAAGATGTAAAATTATACCCATTGTCATTTTTGAAAACTCATCAAATCCTACTTACTAAGCTTAAGTACTTGATAAAATATTCATCTCATTTAATCTTATAATGTTGTATTATCTCACTAAGCCAAAAATATTCAGATGCTTTCCCCGCCTTCCTTGCAGCTTGGGTGCTGATGTGCGATCGTGGTCAGGATCCATCCTACTCTGGACTTTGAACTGAGATCTTGGAAATCAAAGAGCCTGAAAGGTGGTGGTTCCAGAAATTCCAGTGTCCCAAAGCGGCAAGGCCTATGGGGACACCCAGAACCTGATATCCGTGGTGTTTCTGTTAGGTGTCAGGATTGTCCTCAGGGGACAGCACTTTTCTGCTCAAGTCAGTGAGGTTTCATTTCCGTCGGTTACAACCAGAAACTCTGACTGACGGCAGAATTTTCCACGGAATCTGTGGCTTTTGAGGATTTCAATCAGCAAAACAGTGTGCGGTGTATTGTGTGTAATTATCATTGTTAGCCGCTAGATGTCACCGGCTAAACTGTATAGCATTTGTTAGGCCTAGGACACTGAGGCAAGCCAAAAAATTTTTTTTAATGTTTTATTTATTTTTGATACAGAGAGAGACAGAACATGAGAGGGGAAGGAGCAGAGAGAGAGAGGGAGACACAGAATCAGAAGCAGGCTCCAGGCTCTAAACGTTATCAGCACTGAGCCTGATGCGGGGCTCGAATCCACGAACATGAGATCATGACCTGAGCCAAAGTTGGAGGCCTAACTGACTGAGCCACCTAGGTGCCCCAAGCAAGCCAAAATTTAAAATAATTTATGAAAAATAGAAAACCTGAACAGATCAATTACTAAAATAATGTGTAAAACTTTATTCAAAGACATTTAAGAAGGGCTAAGTAAATGGATATAAACAGTATGTCAGTTTGGGAGCAGGTGGTGCCTGAGTGGCTCAGTCATTTGAGCATCTGACTTTGGCTCAGGGCATGATCTCGCAGTTGGTGGGTTCGAGCCTCTCATCAGGCTCTCTACTGTCAGTGCAGAGCCCACTTCATGTCCTCTGCCCCTCTCTCTCTGCACCTCTCCCTCTCACACTCTCACTCTCTAAAATTAAAAAAAAACATTAAATATATAATAATATATATCAGTTTTTAAGAATTATGAAGGCAGATATTTGCTTCATCTGTGAATTGAATAAATGTGTTCCTTCACAATCCAAAGATGGATAAGATTACTTATCTTAGTGGCATGAAATATGTTATGCTGAAGGTATAAATTATGATTTATAGAGGTATTTTCAAGAGGATATAATTTTATGAATACAATAAGAATCTTGGTCCTTGAAACTGTCCCACTTCTTCAATTTTTTATTTTATTCTGCCTTAGGATAAGAAAAACGGACTTACTTGCATATGTGTTTATTAATAAGGGAAAAAAAGTTTTTATTTAAAGTTAAAATTCAGCTCATGTTAGAGAAGGCTACATAAATATATATATAATCTACATATATATACATATATAATCTATACATACATATGTATGTATAGATACATACATATATATAACATACATACATATATATACATATACATATATATATATATATATAACCTATCAGAACACTTTCTGCCTTAGATTTTATTCAAAACATAGCTTTCCACTGATTATTGTTTCCCCTTTGGTCAGCCCCCTCATTACTGCCTGGAAATCCTCACCCATTCATTACAAAGTTACCAAGTGATTCTTTTCTCCTTATCTTGGTACATTATTATTCCCCTTATTCTGGCTACTAGAAGGTACACACTCCATGGCAGGTGGCAGGCCAAACTCCTAATAAACTGTGTAGATTATGCAACAAACACAGGCAAAGGAGATAAGGACCGTTCAGCGCCTGTGTCTTCTGCTCGCTGTTAAGTCTCAGCCCTCTGCTTCCCATGCAGGCAGGTTACGGTGCCGGTACACCCTCTGCCATTCTCCTAATTAAATATGGCTTTCTGGGAAGAAATCCCTTCACTTGGCACCTCCAGAAAGTTCTTTGGTCCCCTGTCCCCATTAGGCAATCACTGGCTGCCTGCTTACCCACCGTTCTCCCCTCACCAGGGAATCTTTGCGCGCCTTCCCTTCCAAACGTGCCCTTTGCGTCAGAACTCCTCTGCACCCCTTTAGCGCATCCCGCCCGTGGCGCCCAATCCCCACTGGGTTCCACCCATATCCTGACCAGTCGTTACAGCCTAATAGTCTGCAGTTACCCACCCTTATCCATGAGGCACCAACAGCAACCTCCCTTTTCTTCCTTCCTTCCCTCTCACAATCTGTCCAGAAACGTTTGCTTCTTCAAGCAAATCTCTAACTGATGGAATTTTGGGAAGAGTTGGCAAGATATTGGGGGCGGGGATGAATGAGGAGTTTCACTTGGACTTTTCCCCTAAATTTTATCACCCGATTCTCTCCTCATAGGAGTAGGGTTTGTTCTGGGAACATGTATGAAGGACTAGCTTCCTTCCTTCAACAGGGAAACTTCTGTGAAGACGCTTTGAAGGCCCTTGAACAAATGATTGCCAGCAAAGTGGCACATTCATGAAATCTTGAGGTAGTTTTCTCCTCAGACCCATCCCCTGCTAGAGAGAAGAGCCATAGTGAGGAAGATTTAGCTGAAACTACTCTGTTCTGACTTGGCTTCACAATTCTGATCTCCTTAGCCCACCAGAGGGGAATGTGACAAAGAAAACAGAAAAGCAGGGACTGCGTTCTTATATCCAGCCAGCCTCAACCCTCACCTCATTATGGTTTCCCCATCCTGACAGTGAAGAATGGAGAAGAAGAAGGGGTCCCGTTGAGAGAGACAGGCGTGCCCTGTGCAGACACAAGAGTCTGCAGAGAAGTGTCTACCCTCTGTTTACTCCTATTTCCCCTCTCACTCTTTCTCCACAAAAGTTTAGTTGCTTGTGACACGTTAAAAAAAAAAAAGCAATATCCAGATTTCAGAAGCTGGAGGCACTCAGAACTATGCCGTGTCATTCTCCTGTGAGACAATTTCACAGAATACCAACCTCACACAAGTTTAATCTCAGACTGTAATAAAATGAGACAAAACAAGGCCACTTGTTCATTTTGTCCAGGCACAGATAAAGCCAAGGTCACCGAGCACAGCCCACAAATATGAAACATCCCTCTCTCCTGTCACAGGAATGCCGGCTGTTCTTCACCCAATTACGGATGTGTGCTTGCTCTCTGACAACATCCAATGTGGAGAAAAATCTCGTTTCTTAGACCTCCTGCCAGATTCACTCATCTAAAACCTGAGTTCTATCAGAGGCTCTTCCTGATCACCCTCTTCCTGAGCAATCTCACAGTTCCTCGAGCCAGCATTTCCCCTGGCTGTAACGAGTAATAAACCCAGCCCAGTTAACTGCGGGGCTGTTCCCAGGAGCCTGAGGGGCATCAGCACCTGTGAAAAGGTAGTACTTAGCATGCAGGAAATTTTTATTGAGCACCTTCTATAAACCAGGCTCCCACCCTAAGTGCTCAGAATATGATAGTGACCAAAGCAAACAAAAACCCCTGCCCTACAAGAATTAAATCTCTTCAGGGAAGACAGACAATAAACAAGATGAGTAAATAAAGTAGACAGTAATGGCAGAGAAAAAAATAAAGCAGGGATTTGCTTTAGGTGGGAAGGCTTCACTGCTCTGAAAGAGAAAAAGAGAAAGCCTGAAAGAGTCTGGGAAAACATGGGAGGAACACATATGCAAAGGCCCTGAGGCAGGAGGATGTCCTGTTAGATGGACTTCAAAGATCCCAGTGACTAGACAAAAGAGAGAGGTAAGAGACAGGGTCTTGTAGGGCCTTGTAGGGACTCCGGTTTTCACTCTAAGTTGGATGGGAAAGAAGTAGAAAGTTTTGAGAGAAGAATGACCTGGTCTGAACTGGGCTTAACTGGATTCCTCTGGCTGCTGTGTTTAGGCCAGACTGAAAGGGAAAGAGCACCAGAGAGAACAAGCAGAAAGCCTTTAAGGAGGCTCTTGCAATAATCCAGAATACAGATGAGAGTGGTGCAATCCAGATACTCAACATTTCATAGTATTTTTAACCATCGCCACAGAGAAAAATAATAATATTATAAAACTATAAATTAATTTTGGTTTTGGTTTAACTTTGATTGCAACTCTAAATTCTAAATAGAGGGAATACTCTGGGAAGGCTCTTAAAAACATACACACCCATCTAGTAATGTATCCGTGAAAGGAATTAATTTTCCCAACCTACAACTCTCCTGTTTTTCATGATATTGATATTTTGTTATCAAAACCTTTGAGAGGCCAAGTGTCTGTCCCTAAATCCATAAGGTTTAAAAAGGTGTCCTGAAAGTCAAAATCCCTAAATGGGGATCTCAATGAGCCCCATTTCTTTGGAAATGTAGACATGCAGTGTTTTATTTCCAGATTTTTAAGGAAAGTGTTGGCCGAAGTGATATTTTGCTAATAACAAAACTGTAAGCATAAATATTTGTCAGAATGGATGACATAGCAGAGCTACAGAATTCAAAGCTGTACACTCAGCTCTGCAGAACTAATTGTTAACCTGCTTCTAATAAGAGTTCATTAAAGCAAACGCTGATAATCGGTTTCTGTTTTTTTAACTCTGAAGGATTTCCTGCCTGACTCTGATCATCAATCAGTGTCTTATCCTGATGGTTCTTAAATTCTTCTCATGAAATATCAAATATTGTGAAAATTGGCTGTTCCAGAAGAAGAAAAAATAACTTTAATGGATAAAATTTCTCAATTAAGCTTTGCCCTATGTTTTTCTTAAAAACTCAGTGCCTATTAATTTAAATAGAATCCACTATATGATAATATCCTTTTATGTCCCACAATTTATTATTAGGTACTGAGTTTTATTATAACTCTATTTTGTGTTATCATCAAAAAGCACTGATGTCCCTTCATCTGAACAAATTTTAAAACTACTAGACTACAATGATTGTATAAAACCACTTCCCTTCCAGTTTTTCTAAAACATAAACTTAAGGGTTGTGAGCATATAAAAATGACTATTTCAGTGTCACTCTTGCTCATGGAAAATTCACTCTTTAGTGAGAAAGGCCACATTTTTTATGAAGCAAGAGAAATTTGCATTTTATGAAATGCTATCTTAAAGAGAATATGATTGTCCTATGCAAGAGTGATTATACTTAGTCTTTGTCAAAAAAGTATTACTTTCCTTTGGGACTGGAAATTTCTTGCAGCCAAGATCAACAGCTTTCTTGGAAAAGCACACAAAGTCTTAGGACCACATTTTGCGTAAAATGTTCCCTCTGTCAACCTGTTTTTAACTAAGCTCCTTAAAATAACATTAGGTTAATTTGAATCTTTGGCTTTGTAATTCAAGTCTTTGAACTGTAAATCAATCTAGTGGTCTGTGAAATGTCACTTAAGTCTTTTCGATGTCCATGGTCAAGATGATAACTTACAATACCCCCTTTCTCCAAGATATGACCAAGCTATTGACTGGACGAGCTAGGATACCAGGCCAGGTAAACAGACAGGATAGGCAGGGGGAGCTGAGGCAGAACCCCAGGCCTGGGGACTGGAACCATACAGACCCAGGGGAGTATGACCTGGATTCTCCACAAACTTCGTCTGAATGTCAGGGTGCAAGATTGGAGTGGAAGCTGGAGGCATGTGAGACACCAAATTTGTAGCCAGATCACAAGGTTTTAATTTAATTTAACGGCCTCATTTCATATTCTGCCTGAGTCCTAACAGGAATGGCTTGGAAACTAAGGTTGGCCTGGCTATTTACAAATGGCACCCAGCTCTCTGTATAGCATACATATTATAGCAAGGTAAAAATCTGAGCAAGGTGAAAAGTGCTGGTACAGACTCCAAATGAGGAAAGAGTAAAAGCCCATGGTGCACTCCCAATGGAAAGAGAAAATCAGAAATTTCTATCTGAATTACAAATGCATAAAATTTACCTAGAAATTCTGCTTCTATGTTACTCATTGCAGGATCGCATATAATCATTGTTTAGAATCAAATATCCATTATTAAGAAGTGGCTAAACTGTGGACTTCCAATCAATGGAATACTATGTAACTACACAAAGAATGAAGTTGTTTCTACATATTGACATGGATATTCACCAGATACCATAATTATTCTTTAAGATATATATTTATTTTATATACATATTCATGCATATATTTAATATTTTTAAGAAACAAGATGTGTATAGAATACTGCCATTATTTTTCTGAGAAAAGGATATATTTATATTTGTATTTATATTTATTTTTTCATGTAAAGGTATGTAATTTGAGTACTAAGAAATATATCTGGAAGGACATTCAAGGATTAATTATTTTGTTTGTCTCCAGAAAGGAGAGCTGGTGGCTGAGGGAAAGAAGTGGGTGAAATTTCCTTGAGTGGCAACTTCTGGGATTTTTGTCCTATGTTGATGAGGGACAAAAAGTAAGTAAATAAAGAACTTATTTTCTTTATTTGAATCAAAAAATAGAGTTCTCTTGAAATAACAACAACAAAAAGAAGACAAAACTGATTCTGACTATAAGGAATCAGCACGGCTTCCTGAAAAG
The DNA here is from genome assembly GCF_006229205.1 of Suricata suricatta. Classification (NCBI taxonomy): domain Eukaryota; kingdom Metazoa; phylum Chordata; class Mammalia; order Carnivora; family Herpestidae; genus Suricata; species Suricata suricatta. The sequence goes on from NC_043701.1 coordinate 26,824,966, forward strand.
GTAACATCTGAGTTGGATTTTATTACAAAGATCATTTTTTATAAAGTTATTTGAGAAAAAGGTATGCTTTTCTGAAATCTGGCAAGAAAAGCCCTGTTTAGGAAATAAAGTCCTCTACCCCCTTTATTTGTAGTTGAAGTAAACACCATCAGCCAGAGCTTTAAGTTACCACTCTATTCTGACATGTGAGAATTAAAGGCTAATTATAGGTTGGTTAATTATCGATGGTAAAGAAAATCTAATAGTGGCTAATGATTTAGTAGATGTTCAGTGGAAACACAGAAGATAGGCTTGAAGAAATTGATTAGTATTATTAGGTACCACAAAAATGCTGTGCACAATATTTTATTTTACAACACAAAATCAGGAAATTTCAATGTCGTGTAACAGAAGCCAGTGTGAAGCAGAGGTTAAAATCTACGACTTCAGGGTTAGTTAGCATTATCAACTAGAAAGAGTTTCATTGTCTCTCGTATTCAGCTTTTACATTTATTGTTTCAGTTAGCCTTTCCAGTGTGTTACAATATGGTTTTGGGGGAGGGGTGATGATGATGAATAATGATTGTATTTTATAAATCCAAACACAGTATAGATGTCTGTTTTCTGCTTCTGAACTAAATAGAGTGTTGGCTGTTGGAAATTAAAATTATGAACTTAAATTCTAATCTTTAAAATGTATGAATATGGGATGGAATCTTGCCCACCACCCCTCCCCTCATGCTTCTCTGTAACTTTGTAACCCTCTTGCTGACATTTTCATGCAGGACAGATTTTTCTGCCCAAGATGACTATCTCTCTGCATTGCTCTCTGGACTTCTCACTGCTGTGGTCTGATCTCCTGGTACTCGACTGAATCACACCCAAGTCTGTAGTGCCCTTTGGCATGGCAACCAATGTTTCCTACCTGAAATATCTCCATCCACCTTTGGTAAACTTGAACATAGGCTGTCAAACTCCTCAAAATTAAGCGACCTGAAAAGATTGTGGCACATAAAGAAATTAAGATTTGGTGAAATCATGTTCGTATGTATTTTTCTTCATTCTTTAGGTTTGGATCTTGTATGGTCAGCTGTGTAGCTATCTCATATCTTCTGAGGCACTAGGCTTTCACAGCAGATACACCGGCTGAATAACGATGAAACTCTTAATGTTGCAGTGGACTGTGCCAGTTAGGCTGATCTCCATCAGGTTTGAGTAACAGATAGTATATCTTATTGTGCAACCAAATGGTTATGCTTTGTTTCCTGAAAAAAATACTAACAAACTATTGAAACATCAAATATAATATCTAACTAATCAATAATTCACATGAATTTTAACAGATCCTTAGAGAACATGTTTCTCTACTTTGGTTTTCCTTTCACATGACCGGAGAACTGTGTTACATTTGGATGTTGGTAAAGAAAGTTGAGTTTCTGCATTAATGGTAAATATTAACAATAAATATGGCATAAATACTTTTTCATACAAGGACTTTTTAATTTCTTAAAAATAAGTTTATTTATTCAAGGCATTAATTGCATGTTATCCAGTTTTGCAAACCATATAACTTGAAAATATTTGGAAATAGATTTTAGTTTCCAAATGTAACCTTGAGAAGTTCTCCTCTTACAATGAGGAAATTCAGAAATGTTCCAATTGCAGGTTCTAGGTTGGACTAAGAGTGCAGTGAGATTGTTCTGGAATGCGTATGACAGAGGCAGAGTAATTCCAACCAGTTCTTGAGCCACCCAGTAGAATATGTCTAAGAAATGGAGATCCTTGGAGAGTGGGATGTGTTTTTTCAAATATTCTTGATAAGAGGGAACGTGGAACTCATTCATTTGGACCTATTATGGGCATTGGACCTGTGCTCACTTAAAAGGCTTCATTCTGTGAAAAAAGACAACTGGAAACCGTTTCTGCAAGAGGTTCACAGCATCTACACTTTATTATATGTTGAAACATTCAAGGAATGTGCTACACTAAGGACACTAACAGTTCAGCAAACAAGTAATTATAGCTGATGATGCAAGCACAACTTTACTGAACTTGATAAAGCTTTTTCCAAGAAAGAATTGGGTTCACTAAGTTTATTGCTAAGAAAATATGGCAGCGATTATAACTTTCAAAAAATCGTAAAGAATATGAACTCTGAATCTCTGCACATGATTTTTTTGTAACTTGCTATTTTCTAAAGTTTTTTTTTAACTTTCTCCATTTAACATCTTTTCAACTCTGCTTGTGACTCCACTTAAATGTTAAAAATCTATGAATACTTCAACAAGATCTCTTCTCTCCTTCAGCAAACTGGATTCTGATTCACAAACGAGGCTGAAATAAATCAACATGGGTATCTAGATGCAGGAACTAGCAAAGAGGTTAGATTTACCAAGTTTTATTGCCTACACTATCTTATTCAGCTCATAATTTTTGAAATCTTTCATCTTACCTTTGATATATATAGCCATTGAAGTAGACAACTCTTTTCTTCATCATTAGGAAATTTCTTGACTTTAAAGCTTTCTCTCTTCACATTAAATGGTTTAAGATTTATCTTTCTTATATTGTTTCAGTACTTGTTCTTTCTTTTCTGGAAAATCTAAATCTATCTATCTATGTGTATGTTCTCTGCCCAGTTACTAAGAGATCCTTATTGGAAATGTCTCTTGATTGCCATCTCTAAGTATTCAGTCTCTTTATCAGTATTTGGGGAAAAAAACCTATTTATATGAAAAAATCCATTTTCTGAACCCTTTGAAATGTTATATGTTTCCTAAAAACTTAATTCTTTTTCCAAATAAGTCCTCTAATACTGTCCATCAGGATAAATATGATAGCAATGGAACAGATCTTTAAAAATATCCTGCACCAAAAATTATGTAAAAATAAAATCTTTATCCAATAAAGAAATGCTTTTATATTCTAAATAAAACACATTTAGGTATATAAAGCAAGAATGGGAAATTCTTCACAGCTCTCAGTTATAAAAATTATTAAAATTGTAGCTCTGTCATAAAGCCATACATTCCTGTGCCTTATTAACAATTAGTTTTCTAATCTACCTTCAGGAATACATTCTGATGCTATTGTGAGTTAAGTATCAGGTTATGATAACTCAACATACCACAAAAAGGTGCTTTGCAAAGAAATTATGCATGTAGAGGAGAAATGAAGCAAGCCTTGAATAGTCATTAACATGACAATCATTTTCAAAAATAAATGCATAATAAAAACTAGCTGAAATTTAACCTATAACTATCAGTGACAAATGTATTTTGTAGAGTGTTAGGTTCATAAAAGCAAGCTCACATTTTGAAAGGTACAATATTTGAAAACTAAATAAAGTTAGGCCAGAAAAGAAATTGAGGTATTCCAAGAAATAAAGCAAAATTAGTTTTCTTCTGACTCCCCTAAGAAAGCATATTTCTCAAAACAGTCCTTAAATTTTTTCCAACAAAACAAAAAGTATATTTTACCTTTGCTTTTGTTTGCTGCTGGCCCTTTAGTCACCTGATGCCAAACAGAGGTTGAGTGGCAAAGGATGCCTGTGGTGGTTCAGAGAAACATGTCATTACAGGGGTGACTCAGTCCTCCAAGTTAAACTGGAGGCTTGCATTAAATCTCTTTATAACCAAACTCAGACTCTCTTAAAAGCATATTGGTATAAATGACCGTTGCTTTCTGAAAATACCCAACTTAAATTCAGTAAGTTAAGAAGGACGAAAGGAAACTTTGATTGAGACTTTAGTGGGAAAATAGAGAGGTAAAGAAAACTGTATTTAAAAGATTTCCAGATGAAAGAGAAAATAGGAGGTCAAGTGCTATGTGACTATAGTATATAGTATTTAAAAAAATAGATTCTAATGACTGTCTTTAATGATAATGGAATAAATCACTCTTAGTAAGGCATTAGCTATCATCCTGAGTAAATATTACATGAATTTACCAGAACAAATGGTTCAAGAAGATGCACTAAGCACATGTATTTTCTGCATCATTTGCAGCATACGTCCTTAGGAAAAAAAAAAATGTTATATAAAGCTGAAAACAAGAAGTGGTGAAATGACCCAAAGACTGGAAACAGATTGAATTGAATCAGAAATTAAATTAAAAGAAAAAAAGACAACATAAAAAGTTATTGCAGAGGTATGAACCCTAAGTACAGAGACAACAGATCCAAAAATTGAAGTACACTGAGGACTAATTATCAGAACATTCTAGTTTGGCAGAACTGGTGAAGACATTCAACTTCCCAGAGTATCTAGACTTAATTTTTTTTTAACTTCGTTTGTTTGTTTAAGTGATCTCTATACCCAGTGTGGGGCTTAAACTCATAATCTGGAGATCAAGAGTCACATGCTCTTCCAACTGAGCCAGCCAGGCATCCCTTGACTCCAAGACATTTAAAATCAAAGAAAGATCTTCCTAGGTAGGTTTCAGAGTTTGACAATTGGACCAAATACAAAAGCAGAGCTGAACTGTTCTCCCCAGTGGGCATGGAGGGGATAAAAAAGGCAAGTCTGCTCCATCTATGAGGAATTACATTCCTCTTTCATGATAAGTTTCTCCTTACTTTGATCATTGTGAGAGTTCCTACCAACATGCCTATTTTCTATTCACATGCTCCAGATGGCATCTGACTTGTCAAGATGCCTCAGGCCCTTCCACTGTCTGCATACAGTTCATCCTCCCATTCAACGTAAGAACCCAGTTGAGTAAATATGTCCAAACACATATAGGGAGAGGAAATCCCTATGACAGTTTTTCAGTCACCCTGGTCCTTCAAGAATATAAATAGATGATCAAGGACCACCAAATATTTGATACACATGAACAGTATGAAATTAATAAAAGGAACAATTTTTCTTAGGGAAAGTAGAACAGAATAAAGTGTATAATAAGAGCAACAGGTAAAAAAATTTAATTGATATTCTCAGAGAGATCCAGAAGCTATGGAATCAACAAAACAAGACAAGGCTGTTATGAAAAAGGAGCAATTTCATTACACACACACACACACATGCACACATGAGTTCTTTGGAATGAAAATTCTGAGTGTCAAAATATGATGAAGATTAAATTAGTATTCTAGAAGAAAAAGTGACTGAAACTATAATACAAAGCAAAAAAAAACCCCAAAGACTTAGAATACATGAAAGGAAAGCAACATCGAGTACAGATCTAGATCCATCTAATAGTAATCTCATAAGTCGGTAGAAGAATAAGGAAGAAGGGAAAAATAACTGAAAAATAATGAAAGAAGATTATCCTGAGCTGAAGGTGAGACTCTAAATTAAAAGAGAAAGCTGGAAATAAAGAATATATCTAATTTAAAAATAAAGATACCGACATAATTTTATTATTTTTTTATTAAGAACCAGATAGTATGATTATGACATTCTGCTTCTGATTGTGGTGTGAAACAATAAAGAGTGTGGGGAAAAAACAAGTGTGTGACCAAAAAATTTTGTCCAAATAAAAGGTACTGTGATTTTTTTTAACAATTAATGGGACATAACAACTAACACTGTTCTAAACAGAGAAAGGGTCATTGGTCAGGCAATTCAGGAGAAGGACAGTCGCTTTTTGAGTTTCTAACAGTGATTACTAATCATCTTGGAAAGTATATTTCATTTACTGTGATTTATAAAATTTATAAGCTGTTTTGCTCATAGATATGTCCTTTATTAATGTCTCTTAGAGAATTATAGTATAGGAATGGAGTTTAAATTATGATCTTCTATAAGAAAAATAAAGGACAGTGACATGCAGAAGAATGAAACTGGACCACTTTCTTACACAATACACAAAAATAAATCCAAAATGGAGACAGGAAACCATCAAAATCCTACAGCAGAAAACAGGCAGCAACCTCTTTGACCTTAGCCACAGCAACTCCTTACTTGACATGTCTCCAGAGGCAAGGGAAATAAAAAGAAAAATGAACTACTGGAACCTCATCATGATAAAAAGCTTCTGCACAGCAAAGGAAACAACAAAGCTAAAAGGCAACTGATGGAATGGGAGAAGATATTCGCAAATGACATATCAGATAAAGAACTTACCAAACTCAATACCCCAAAAAACAAATAATCCAGTGAAGAAATGGACAAAAGATATGAATATACACTTTTCCAAAGAAGACATCCAGATGGCTAACAGGCACATGAAAAGATGCTCAACATCATCAGGGAAATACAAATCAAAACCACAATGAGATACCACCTGACACCTGTCAAAATGGCTAAAGTTAATAGCTCAGAAAACAAGATATGTTGGTGAGGATGTGGAAAAGGGGGAAATCTTCTTTCAGTGTTTGTGGGAATGCAAACTGATGCTTTCATTCTGGAAAACAGTATAGAGGTGATCAAAGAATTAAAAATAGAACTACCTTATGACCCAGCAATTGCACTACTAGGAACTTATCCAAAGGTTACAAAAATGCTGATTCAAAGGGGCACGTGCACCTAATGTTTATAGCAGAGGTATCAACAATAGCCAAGTTAAGGAAAGGGCCCATGAGCTGGTGAATGGATAAAGAAGATACGTTTTATACACACACACACACACACACACACACACACACACACACACAATGGAATACTACTAGGTGATAAAAAAAAAAGAATGAAATGCTGCCATTTACAACAACAGGGATAGAAATCAAGGGTATTATGCTAAATGAAATAAGTCAGTCAGAGAAAGGCAGATATAGTTTGATTTCACTCATATATGGAATTTGAGAAACTCAATAGATGACCATGGGGAAGGGAAGGACAAATAAAATAAAAACAGAGGGAAGCAAATCAAAAAAACATCTTTTTTAATTATAATTTTTATTTTATTTTTTTATTTAAATCCAAGTTTGATAACAATATAGTGTAAAAATGATCTGAGAAATAGAATCTAGTGATTCATCACTTACAGATAACACCCAGTGCTCATCCCAACAAGTGCCCTCCTTAATGCCCCTCACCCATTTAGCCCATTCCCTCCAGCCAACACCCTGCCAACAACCGTCAGTTTGTTCTCCATATTTAAGAAATAGTCTCTTATGCTTAAATACGGAGAACAAACTGAGGGTTGCTGGAGGAGAGGTGGGTGGGGTGATGGGTTAAATGGGTGATAGGCATATACTTAGGCACTTTTGGGGAAGAACACTGGGTGTCACATCTAAGAGATAAGTCATTGGGTTCTACTCCTGAACCAAGACTACACTGTTATGTTAACTAACTTGAATTTAAATTAAAAAAAAAAAAAGAAAAAAACAGAGGCGTTCCCATTTGTCTTTGAATCAGACATACTTGATAACTTTCTAATTTTATGAGACAGTTGACAAACATTATAGTCTGGAAACCCAAAATCATGCAAGCCAAAATAAATTACAACAAAACAAAGGTTTTTATAATCTGTTTTAACTTGAGACTTTTTTTTAACAAAATAAAGTTTTGAAGAATCAACTATTAGAAATGTGGTAGTTTTTTGGGTTTTAGTTTCTTTTGCTATTAAATTTAAGTGACATAAAATTTAATGTTTTTATTAAGAAAAAAATGATTATCTGTGGGTTATATAGTTGGTATGATTTCTATTTTCTCCTATGTATTTTCTATATATTTTCCCTTTTTCTTTCATCTACCTTAACTCTTTTTCTTATGCCCTGATTCTTTTGGAGTCACAGTAAATTTAAACAATAACGACCAGCGATTTGTGTCCTATTGATGCATTCATTGATTAGTGGATAAAATTGGCTATACCTCTCATTCTCTCCATATCTTATTTTCTTCATTTGCAAAATGGTGGTAATATTTATTAATGTTTGCCTTTTCCTTCTTTAGAGAAATTCATTGCCTATCAAAACTCTGATCTCATAAAGATGAAAAACTTACCAATAAAGGATAGGAGCCATTTCTTTTCCTTATTAGGGCTTACTACCAACTTGAATAGTTGTAAAAACATTTCTTGTTTGGGCACAAGAATTTAATAACTGGAATTTCAGCCTTAGTGCAGCAGAATACAAACATAATTGGGGAATTTAGCAAATAGCCCTAAATTTAGCTTACTCTATTTCACTGCCTCTTTAACTTTTACTTCTTCTGAAATGAATGAATGAATGCACAAGCAAGTCCAAATCTGAGTGTGATCTATCTATCCACATTCTTTATGTATGCCCAGATGAAGTGCAAGTGAAATTGCAATATTTGGAAAGCATCAGACAGAAAAATATTTTCTCTAAACTAAAAGAAATAGTATTTGGGATACTCTGCTTTGTTTATGAAAGAAATTGATCTGGATTATAACGAGGTCAGTCCAAGTGACCACATAAATTTTTCTTTTTTTTTAATTTTTTGAATGTTTGCTTATTTTTAGAGAGAGAGAGAGAATGAGCACAAGCAGGGGAGGGGCAGAGAGGGAAAGAGAATCTGCACTGTCAGCGTAGAGCCTGACATGGGGCTTGATCTCAGGAACCGTGAGATGGTGACCTGAGCCTACGCCAAGAGTCAGACACTTAGCTGACTGAAGCACTCAGGCGCTGTAACCCCATGAATTTTTTCAAATGACTTATCACGCATTGATAACTGAAGGGAAATGAATTGCTAAGATACAGTGTACTTTACTAAACCAACAAATATCAAATCAAGGAATTTCCTATATGAAATTTATGGGAATCTAAAAGGGCTTATCTTCTGATAAGGATGATAGCCAAATCAATTACTAAGAGCCCTCATAAATTTGAACCCTGCAGCATTCAGTATAGATTCCCTCTTGCCCTAGGACTCAGTATTCTGGGGTCACTTGAATTACTTAAATTCCCAATCCCTGGAACACAAATAGCTAGAACATAACGTTTGCCTTCTTTAGCTCCCATGTTACTGTGTGTTCCATATCCCATATGACCTTATTACAAAGTTTCCAATTTGTTATAAATTATTGGAGTTTTTAAGGATATTGTAGCAGTATTGATCTAATCCTAGTAGGTACTCTTATTTCTATCCAATTCAAGTGTGTTTTTATTTTTTGATGCAGATATATCTTATGTGACTGGCTTTCCTCCAGAAATTTCTCTTTATTTAAGAAAAAAAAAAAAGGATGTACTTTTGCTCAGACTCTTAGTTCAAATAAAGTTAACTACTGACCTGTCTCTCCACTCCCTCTGCTTTTCTTCCTGCATCAACCACACTGCCCTCCCGGGGTCCTCAAATACTCCAAATATGCTCCCATTTAAAGGGTTTTTGTTGTTGTTTTGTTTGGTTTTTTAATGTTTATTTGTTTTTGAAAAAGAGAGAGAGAGAGCAAGCAGGGGAGGGTCAGAGAGAGAGAGAGACAAAGAATCCCAAGCGGTCTCTGTGCTGACAGCAGAGAGCCCAACTGGGTGTAAGATCTTGACTTGAGCTGAAGTCAGACACTTCACTGGCTGAGCCACCCAAGCACCTCAACAGGTTTTTGCCTTTGTGCTTCCCTATTCCGCATTCCAAGGGTACTCTTCTCAGATGTTTTTGCCACCTGCTTCTCCTGACTTCAGGCCATCATATTAAGGGGCTTATTTGTCTACCCTATATACAATTTCTCATGCTTCCCTACACCCCCTAATCCCTTCACCCTTCTTTACTATTTTCCATACCACTTATCACCATTCGATATACATGTATTTATTTATTGTTTACTTATTGTTCAATTTCTCACAAGAATCTAAGCTTCCCAAGGGCAGGGACTTTTGTGTATTCACTTCCTTATCACAAGTCCTTAGCATGAAGTAAGCATCCAATAAATAATCACTCTATCAAGGAAAGGAACCAATGATCACTTTAAAAAAATTTTTTTTTACTTTAAAGCCAATAAATATTTAGAAGTAAATTAAAGCGGGGGAGGCAGCATGTGCTACTCTTCAGTATTTCAAGGCAAAATTGACATGGTGATAAGGGGTAACAAACTCCAATAGAATGATAAATAAGATCATGCTGAGAAACACTGAAAAGTTCAAGGTAGCCCTAGGGGCCTTACTCTTCTCTCCCAAGAGATCTGCAGAGTATTGGCGGCAGGATTCCCCACGCCAGCCGCGATAGCAGTGACACACAAACTTGTTCCTCATGACCTTGACTGTTTTCAGTTTCTCAGTTGGAGAAATGATGAATCTGAAACTCTTATTTAGAATGTATTTCTTGGTGCTGCTTTCTGGCATGTGCAGATAGGCGGAGGACTCGGGGGTTTTTCGGACACACCGTCCATTATTATTACATAGGCTTTGACTACAGAATTTGGCCGCAGAGGTCACGTTAACAGCATAATGGCCCAATGGCCCTTGGATAGACTTTTGCACAGATAAGCAGGCCTCCTGTAAGAAAACAGAGAGCTATTTAGATCACTCTCAAAATGTGATTCTAATATACAGATGGTGTTAATACCTGAAGTGTTGTATTTGGTGAGGCTGAGGAGGAAAGCCATCATCATTAATATGGCATGGTTATTTTAACTTTAAGTTTAATTGTGAAGTATCTTCATCACTGATACTTAATAGACGTAACATTGCAGGTCAGACTTTGCTAAGACTGTGTATAGCTACACTCTCAATGGATACATTCACCCCATCTCCTTGCTTTAAATAGAACTCCCATATGTGGATCTCCCAGACCTTATCTGAACCAATTGCACACCCACCTACCCATGTGACAGCCCCACCTGCATGTCTCACAAGCATTTCAAACTTAACACATTCCAATCTGATCTCCTGATCCTCATGACAGATGGCAACTCTGGCAGCCTTTCGCATCCAAGCATATGCCAGCCTCCTCTTTCCACCGCCTGAGGAGCTAAGCCTTGGGGGTGCAAGGTGCGGGTTCTCGAACCAAACCCCAGCTGCCCCCGTGTGCGAGAAGGAGCCAGTACCTACATGGCAGTGGCTTGGGAAGAACTTCAAAAGACAAAAATAATTATAAACGCCCCAAATAAATAAATATCACATTACTCACTTTGTCTCCTTTCCAACCCAGTCTTCCACACCCATCTGTAAAGCAAATGAACAAAGAAACTGCCCCATACTTCTTTTCCCCATACCTAAGACCTAAGCTCGGGGTGAGGGGAGGAAGGGCAGGAAATGTGAACCCACATAATAATACGCAGCATGTACTTGACATGTACCATGTGAGACATATGCTATTATTTCCCCCATGTTACAGATAAAGAAATCCTCAAGTCAATGACTCACTCAAGCTCACATGGCTATTAAGTGACAAAAAGTGAGCACTGGACCCCAAATGGCCCAACTTCAGGCCTCCTGCTCTTAACACCTCCATCATCCCGACTTGTACCATGAGAAATGATGTTTGGCTGTTTTTATATTTTGGAGACTGGATGTTTTATTAGCTGAAAATGAGACTACTTGTTAATACCTGGAAGTGAGAAAAAAATCTGTGGTTCAGAATGTTCACTCAGGCAATGAGACAGGCGACCAATAGAACATGTGAAAAGTCAGTTCTGAAAAATAATTATTTTGTGTGTGCATTACAAACAAGAGTAGATTGTTAAAAAAATACATATATTTTTCCTTCCATGAGCATTTCTAACATGGATAATTAGGCAATAAGGAATCAGTTTTAGAAAACCTATCCCTCTTAGTGTGGATGAAAAAATATTTATTTTTTAAATTTGGTATTTATATCTTTCTCACATAAAAATTGGATCATTGCATCTACTGATCCCTGCAAAGTAGGTTTTATTTCAGAACCTTTTTTTTTGTAAGATGGAGAAACTGAGACTCAGAGAGGTAAATAACTGGCCTAAGATTATACTTCTAGAACGTAAAAATGAAATTCTCCTTTAGGGCTGTCTGATTCAAAAGTATGTGTTCTTTCCATGCTGCTACTGACCACAGTGGCTGGTACACAGTAGGTGCTCAAACAATGCTCATCCCTATACTCGTTGAACTTCATTAAAGTCATCTGAGCAGATAACCATTTGGCCTTAATGTGAAAAATTAAAACAAAAGCCAGTACCTAGAAAATGTTCAAGATGCTGACAGAGAAAGTACTGCTTACCTTTGAATCAGAGTATTCATATCCTCCCCACAGGATGATTCCTGCTGCCCCCAATGCGGCACTCTCTCCAATTGTATGCACTAAATCTTCCTAGAAAAGAGAATTATCACAAGTTGTTTCTGCCAAACTAAATGTAGCCATTGACATTTCAGTGATAAGACTCAACCCATCAATTGTGGTAAAAAAAATAAAACATTGATAATGTTATCCTTGTTTCTAAAACAAAGGACTGTGGAGCATTATTAGAAAAAGGCAATTCTTCTTTGGATACTCAGTTTTATTTAATAAATATTTATAATGTTTCAGACAATACACTAGACCCCGAAAACTTTAAAATGAAATAGATTCTAGTTCCTGTCCTCAAGGGAGCACTTTAACATGATAGTCGACGAAAGACATAAAAACAAGTAATTATAATTTGCTGGAACTCTTAACTTTGATGTTATACTACCTCTAGCCACTAAACAATAATAATTTTAAAAAAGAACAAAGTTTTCTCAGATAAGAAAATCAATTATAGTATAACAAGTTCTATATTGGCCTATTAGACATATAGATTAGAGGTTCTGCTTAATGCTACAAGGAAGAGTCTAGAAAAGCTTTCTTCAGGAGGTGAGATTTCAGACATGTCTTTCAAAATGGGTACACATTCGTAAGACAGACGGGAGAGCGGAATTTTGTGTACAGTAGCAAGAATAAGGGCAGAGATTCACATGTAGGAAAGAACCGCCCAGAGAACTGCAAGGAACCGCTATGGTAAAGCACGGGGAATCTGGGAAGAAGTGAAGGCTTCTGAATCTTTGTATAGAAATAGGATCCAAATACAGAGAGGCTTTTATGCTATTTTAACGTATTCGGGCTTAACTCCAAACAAAAGCTTTAGTACTGGAAAGCCATAAATTTGCAATTTTGATAGATGTGTTTGGCTGTCACATAACACATGTATAGGAAGGGGAAGGCAGGATGGTAGCAAGGGGCCCCAATTAGGAGATGAAGGACACTGCTCAGTGAGAAATGATGGGAGTCTCAACAAAGACAGTGTCAGTCCTTATAAACCAGAGGGGCAGACTGAAGAGTGATTTGGAAATTAAGATGGATACCTATTGAATAATGAAAAGACAAGGGAGCTTGACTCTCAAGCTGGGTGACTAAGTAGATTATAATTCACTGAGTCAAAAAACGGAAGAGGTTATGCTCATGTTTATGGACCAAGAGCAAAGAAGCAGGGAATGAGGGAGGATGAAACAGAGAGATGATAGATGAAGGAACCTGCATTCTTTCCTGCCCTCCAGGGTGTGGAGAATCAGAGAATCCATGCAAAGACACAGTACTCAAAAACAAGGTTGAGAAAATGACCATGCCATAGCAAAGCTTTTCTGCATTACGAGAAATCTCCAGGAACACCGCTGCTTGTTTCTGCCATGTGTCTAGGTAAAACAAGAAGAAAGGAAATCATCCTTCTGTTGTGCTAGCTAGGATCGCATTCCTTAAACATAAATCAAATCGCTCACTTAAATTGAGAAACTTCCAAAAGAAAACAACAAACAGAGGTGGTATTTTAAATTATTTCATTGAAAAGTTGTATTATTTAGACAATCAGTAGGAAAGATCCATCTCATTTGTTGATATTTCGTGAAAGCCACAGGACAGTATTAAAATGCTTCAATATAGGGGTACCTGTGTGGCTAATTCGGCTGAGTGTCCAACTCTTGATTTGGGCTCAGATCACAATCCCAGGGCAGTGGGATTGAGCCCTGCTTAAGCTTCTCTCTCTCTCTCTCCATCTACCCTCCTCTATAGTTTTTGGTGAGTCGAGTGTGTGGTCTATTGCTTTTGAAGTAGAGCTCAGAGGTAATACTTAGCCCATAATTTTTGGCAGATGTCTAATGGTACAAAAATGGGACAGTTATGGAAAAGACTCATTAAAATGTGGCTCATCTCATTCTCTCATTTTCTAGCAAGAGAAACTATCTCACTGTATGGACTATTATTCATTTCTATTGTTATTATTATTAATAACATATCACGTCTGACACAGTGTAGTCACTCAATAAATAATTTTCGAATGAATAAATATAACCTAGTCTTTTTCCCAAAAAGATTTGAGAGAATGACATGATTCAAAAGATCTGTTACAAGAAGACTTTGCTAGGTATGACTGATATCTTCAAATATCTGAAGACCTGACTTTCCAAAGAAGGATTTGATTTATTCTAGGTTATACCAGAAGGTAGAATTAGACTTAATGGTATGAATTATCCATGGACAGAGTAGACGTAAGATACTCAAGAACTTTCTGGGAATTAACATTGTCGCAAAATGGCAATTTTTCTTCTGGAATAGGAAGATCCCCAACAAAAAGTGCTGAAGCAGAGGCCAGATAAGAAAGAATTCATGTTTGGGTGAGAGGTGGATTAGATACCTCTGAGATCTTCCAATTTTTTTGTCAAGATACTCAGGTTGTTTTTCTCCTAAATATATTAAATAAACAACCTATTACTGAATAATCCTCAATGATAGAAATATCAAGTCTAATCAATAGCATTAGGGTCAATAAATTTTATTTGGAAATATTTGAGGAAGGATTGATTCTGCTTTTAAATGCCCTTATCTCAAATATAAGTGGTCAAATAAGATGAGCTGTGTATTGTCTATCCAATGACCCTGTGTCTGTGTTGGGAATTGGAATCACAGAAATGTGGGCTCACAGGTGTGGATGGAGATTTAAGGGTTTTCTTATCTAGTCATCCACCCAGTGACTGAATCCCTACAATAGTGTCCTATCTAAATGACAATTTAGCTAAAGCTTGAACACTTCCAAGTGTCTGCAAACTTATTATCTTCCAAACAAGCTCATTCCCACCTCTTTGTGCTTCCTACTCTGTGTTATTTCTAAGGAAATGTTTGTTTACATAAACCACTTTTAATGCCTTGATACTGGCCACTAGATGACATTGTAGACTCTTAAATATGAAATCAATAGCATCTATAATATTTTCAATGACCTTAATTAAGACATAAAAATGAAATATAAAAAAACTATAATTGATTAATACTTTTCCCAAGCTTTATTCTGTATGTTTTAGATTTACAAAATTGCTGCTACTCTTTCATATTAAAAAGCTGATTCTGAAATTTCTCCAGGGTTAAAATTAATCTGTTACATCATTTAACTCAAGCTTGACAACTATTCTACAAGAAAACCCTGAAAATGCTAAGCTCAGTAGAGTCATCATCTAAAAACTAAGTAAACATCTTGGGCACCTGGGTAGCTCAGCTGGTTAAGTGTCAGACTTTGGCTCAGATCATGATTTCACAATTAGTGAGTTTGAACCCCACATCAGCTCTCTGCTATCAGCATAGAGCCTGCTTTGGATCCTCTGTCTCCCTCTCTCTGCTCCCCTGCCTCCCTCAAAAATAAGTAAACATTTTAAAATAAATAAATAAATATTAAGTAAACATCTAATTGTAAATGACATTGTTTCAGAGCTGGCTTGACATGTGAAGAAATATACCTTTAATAATAAAAGTGTTCTATTATTAAGGGAAAATAATTACCCTAAAACAGTTTTTTACAGACTATATGTCATTGTACTAAATTTCCATTTTTTAGGTGAATGATTATACTTTTTCTTACCTGTGACAAAGCTTCAATACTATGCAAATAAAATGGTCTGGAAAAAATAAAAACTGGCAAAATATAGTCCTGTCTAGCCATTTCAGCAATCCTCATGGCTTCCCTAACTCGATAATGAACAAATTTCAAAGCATTTAAACTCGACTTCAATATTTTATCCAAATATATTGAAGTATAAAGTGCTGTGCTTTTTTCCCATAGCCACTGGAGTTGGTCATTGCGGGAAATTTCATCATCTGGGCATTTACCGGTGTAGATCTGTGGGTTTATCCTATAATCATAATTGTAGCAGTCTGGGTAGAGATAAAAGCCCCATAAACACTTTGGTCTCATTTCTAAAGCCAATGTGAGAGTGGTGTTCATAAAACTCCTTCCAGCGCTTTCGAATTCCTGTTGGGCAACTGTTTTCACTTTCATTTCTGACCAATCAGGATGTTGGCTTCTAGTGAAGGTTAAGGAGTGGTTTTTATATATTATTCTATTGCCCCAATTTCTATCCCATTGGGGTTTCCAGCTTTCCCAGTCGATGACAGCAAGACCTTCTGACCTCCACCAAGAGACTGCTTTTGCAATGTCATCAGCTGTCTTCTTGAGATGTTTAGAAAGACTCATATTCTGTGGTATCCCTCCATTAAAGGATTTTCCATTTTGAGAGAAATAAGGATAATACCCTAATTCATTTGGATAAAATATGGCAATTGTTGACCCCTTCTGAGTCTCTACAGGATTTGCTATAATGTTAAATAATGGGAGATTCAAATCCACGTTGAAGAAATGTTGACACTGCATGGTTGGGGCAGCCCAGAACATGTTGAAAGGTTGGTTCTTGATCACTGGAGGCAGTACCGGTTTGAGGGCTGAAGGAGTGAATTTGATCAAGGGCAACAGCACTTCTAACCATGCCATCCACAGGTGACACATGGCTTGCCGTTTTCACCATTACAGCATCTCCTTAAAAACAAGAAGAGGGAAAAAATTAGACACAATTGAGTCAAATATCCCTTTAGTTTTATACTACACAGAGTGTAGCAAATGAAGTAAACTCACGGTGGTGTTCAAGCTGTTTTTAAATGGTAGAACAATTTTTTTTTAAGATTTATAAGGTTTATTGATATCTTGGATTAATTTATACTTTCATTTGAGCCAAGGGAAGAAAAATGAGGCTTTTTTTCCCTTAAACACTAGAAATGTGAAAACAATATTCAATAAATAAAAACTAAAGTAAAAGTTTTCATACCAATTCTCAGCTATGCCAACTCTACCTGCTAGATGTTCTAGCTTTAATTTTCTATTATTCTGACTACATTGATCTAAATATCCTACACAGACATAAATTTGGTTGTAAGGGAAACTAGGAATGGATTGCCATATCTCTTTATTGATTACTGGAAAAGTGACCAAGAACATGCCCTGTTGAAAATTAACAAATGTTGGTATTTTAACAAATATTAACTGGAATAAAAAGAAGTAACAAATGATACCAGTGGGAAGCAATACCTTACTTGCTTTTTGAAATGCACTGGCCTCAAAGACATCTTTGTCCATTTGTTTATCTGTTGGTTTTGTTTTGTTTTGTTTATTTATAAAAGATAGCAATCACCCTTGGAATTAGCTCAGGCTAAATTAGAAAACATCCATGGCATTTACCTGCTGTTGATTCTGGATCTGGTGCTGTCTTCTCTGAGGTAGATAAATAAGCCTAAAAATCTATTAGTTCTTTAACTTTATGATTTTCTCTTGAAGAAATTAAACTGTATTTTCACCAGTTAAATCCCAAATCAAACTTGGCTCTTTAAACCCCTTCTAAATAGTCAGTTGACCCAAAACTGCCAAAGAATCTTCCCAGAATGCAATGACAGCCTGATAAAGGGTGCATTCCAGCCAATGAGATGTAATTCTGCAAGTAGCAGAGTTGAAGGTTTATATCAAAATTATTTTATCATGTACATATTTTTTAATATAAAGGAATCACAGATGTTTCTCTGATGTGATTAAACTCAGTATCTTTTTGAGAGTCGTACATAACTTCTTGTGTAGTTCTTGCTGTCTTTATTTCATATATTAGATGCAAGAAATGCTACCAACCAAAATCATACATTACCTCTTATAAAATGGTACCCTAAGATTGTAAAGACTTTGGCGTTCTCTTGGTACCCAGTTTGCATTTCATCAAAAACCTCCACTATAGTAACAAAAGAATGCATCATTAAACAATGTGAATTTTTAAATATAATTAATTCTTTCTTCACGATGCTTACTGAGATTTTATTCCATTTTCTAGCCATTTTTATTATTCAGAATGTAAAACTAGATCTAAATTTTCTGACATACATACATACGTATTCATGCACACATACACTCTGGCTTTTGTTCAACAAATCTGCAGGAGCACTGACAACACAGACTCCACCTTTGACCCTCCATCTTGTTCATGCCTATGCAAGGTCCTCCCTTGGGGCTACGTGTTCCAAACCCCATGGATGTTACTGTAAGCCTTGACTCTGGGAAGCCTTGCTCTGATCTCCCCTGAAGTGCTGCAAAGATGACTCCATGTTAGGGAATCAGTCGTGAGCCCATCAGGCACAGGTGATGCCACTTTAGGTGACTACCTTTTGATCTCACCACCACGCCCCTCCCTCTATAAAAGCTGTGGGTTAAGGTCAGGACTAGGTGGAGAATAGCCGAACGGCTGCCTGGATCGTTTGTATGATCTAGGGGATTTTCCTGATGGCAGATTTTAATTGACAGAGGACACAAGGGACAAGTTGCCCAGGTCAGGGAGTGATGTGAATTTGGCTTGATGAGAAGGTACAGAGAGGAAAATACAAGTGATAAAAATAACCCTGGAGTTGGGGTTTTATGCATTAAGGGCTTGATGGAATGAGTTCTGATGGACTCTGAAAGGGAAGTAAGTAATCCGTTTTAACGATAACCTACTTGTCATTGGTAGCTTTGATTTTTCCAGTGAGAAGTACCAAGTGCAGGGCATAATTTTGCCAATAACATTCAGAGTCCTGTGAGCCTCTTTTCAATTCTGCCAAGAACTGTGTCAAAGGTGAGAAAGATGTGGTTTTACCATACTTTTTTATACATTTTCTTCCACTGAAATGTGAACTTATTAAGATGACTCTAAATATAAGTGTGTGTGTGTGTGCGCACATATATTAGAGTCCAAATTGATGTGTGATTGGGGATTTCATTCTTTACAATCAATAACATAAAACCTTATATTTTTTTTACATATGATAAAATCACCAATCACTATGTTTTTTATGATAATGCATTATTAACTTAGGATCCAATTTTAAAAAATCTCTTTAGGGTTTACAACTTCAAACCAACAAGTTTAGGGGCACCTGGCTGGCTCAGTTGGAAGAACATGTGACTCTTGATCTCCAGATTGTGAGTTTGAGCCCCACGTCAAGTGTAGAGATTGTTTTAAATAAATAAAGAGATAGATAAATAAACAAAAAACTTAAGAACAACAAGGTTTTATAACTATACTATATAGAGCCTCTTACAATATGTTGTGGGACATTCCAAGCAAAGATGGAATTTTCTCTCAAACCAGGGTCTTGTTTGCCTGAAAATTGGAGCTCTGTTGAAGAAATTCAGAATAGGTTTGGTGTTCTTTTTGTTTTGTTTTACCTGCAGGTTATTTATGGGTTTTATTTTCTCAGAGGAACAGTAATAGTTTTCCAAAACAAAAGAGAATGATTAAAGCAGATTAGCCTCACTAGATTATTTTGCTCAAATTCACCTGTATTTCTAATTTTGAATAAAATGACAAGCTAAGTAAAATTCAAATTATTTAAATATCTGAACCCAAAAAAAGGAAGCAACAAAAATTCTCCAAAATGCCTATAAGGTTTTATAATTTTTCCAGAAATAAGTAGGGAAATTGCTTTTTATCATATAGGCTTTAAATTTGGGAAAAAGAAATTATATGAACCGTTGAGATTAACTGAGACATATTGAATAGTTTGAGTTTATTTGAGCAAAAACCAATTTGGATGGGGCAGCACCAAGCCAGAAGTGCTTAGAAGGAGTCCACTGAAAGGAGCTCTGGGAGACCCTGTTATGGGAAAAGGTGAAAGCAAAGCAAAGCAATTATTTTATTAAGTTTTTTAATGTTTATTTATTTTTGAGAGAGAGTCAAGAGCATGAGCAGGTTTGGGGAGAGGGTGCAGAGAGAGAGAGGGAGACACAGAATCCCAAGCAGGCTGCAGGCTCCAAGCTATTAGCACAGAGCCCAATGTGGGGCCTGAACCCATAGACCTTGAGATCATGACTCAAAGTCTGATGCTTAACAGACTGAGCCACCCAGGTGCCCCAAAGCAAGGCAATTATTGATTGGCTAGAGCTTAAAGGTCGAGCTGGCTGTTTGTGATGTGGTTGCCTTAGGTCTCAGTCTCGTTACCTTGCGGCATTAGATTCTGGTTTGCTTGTGCAGGTCTATAGGCCACCACAGCTTTAGAGCCACGTTAGAACAACATTAATATTCTTTTCCTGCCAAAATGTTCTATATGAACAGCCACAGGACCACCAACTAAAGGGGTGCCTATGGAATAGCTGCACCAATTCCATCCCTTCCAACTTCTTAAACACAAGGAGCACTTGGCTGCGCAGCTTTTACACCCAACTGAAGCCGGGAGAACGGCTCTCTAAACAAACGCTGGGTGGAAAGTTCCAGCAATCTGAGCTCAGTGGCTGGCTTCCGGGTCACCCAGTCCCCTTCCAGAGGTGCCTCTGAGTCACCTCATTAGCATAACGAGACACTTTTATCCCTCTCCTTGGGGAAACTGGAAGGGTTTTATTATTTTATTTTTATTTTATTTATTTATTTTTAAGAGGGAGAGCGTGAGTACACCAGCCCAAGTGGGGGAAGGGCTGAGAGAAAGAGGAAGAGAGAGGATACCAAGCAGGCTCTGCTCTGTCAGTTGTGAGACCCTTCACCTACTGAGCCACCAGGCGCCCCAGGAAATTGAGGGTTTTAGGTGCTGTGTGCCAAAAATAGGATGAAGACCAAACATATAGTTCTTAGTATAATATCACAGGTGGATGCATATTTTGGATTGCTGAGTTTTCCTGGATTTTTGTTCCTTTTATTTTATATTACAACCCTCTTTATCTTTCTTTATACCTTTTATCAAAAAGTCTATTTTGATATTAATATGGCTATTCCATCTTTCTTATGTTACTGTTTTCATAGTACTGTATCTTTTCCCTTCCTCTTAGTTCTATCCTGTGTCTTTTTATTTAAAAGGTTTCTCATGGGGTCATGTGGGTGGCTCCGTCAGTTGTCAGTTAGGCATCTAACTCGGATTTCAGCTCAGGTCATGATGTCATGGTCATGAGACAGAGTCCCACATCCGGCTTCGTGCTGAGCAGGGAGCCTGCTTAAGATTTTCTCCCTTGCCCTCTGCCCTCTCCTGCTAGGGCACATGCTCCTGTTTGTGCTCTCTCTCTCTCTCTCTCTCTCTCTGTCTTTCTCTCACTCTATCTAAAATTAAATAAATTCTTCTGTAGGCAGCATGCAGTTGAGACTTGCTTTTTTTAACCGAGTCTGACAATATATCTGCTTTGTAACTGGTATGTTTATGACGAGGGAGCAGAAGGCAAGCCGCCCCAACGAGGTGGGAGATGTGTGATAATCCTCAGGCACGCCTGGCTGCCCAACACAAAGGAAAGGGGAAAAACAAATGGTTAACCAAGAGAGATCATATTCTACGGGACCTAAGTTTCCATCGCCCCTCCATAGTGATCTGGGAAGCAAAGGCGGAAGAAAGTGGTAGGTAGAAACAAGTTTCCTTATAAGCTGCAGCCCATTGACAGATCCTGGAGGCGGACAGAGTGAAATGTTTATCCAGTAACTCCCTACTGTCTTAATGTTAATACTTTGCTAGAGGGAAAATAGCTAGGCCTCCAGTTCCTGTGACTCTTCTTTAGCATATGAAAATCTCATTGGAAACCTCCCCTGGACTTTACTTCTCCCAACTCCATAGTTTGTAACCAGTCTCTCCTCATGGTCCCAGGACAGCTCTTCCTGCCCATGGGTCCTATCTTTGTGCTTTAATAAAATCACCTTTTTGCACCAAAGATGTCTTCAAGAATTCTTTCTTGGTGTCGGCTCCAGACTCCACAAACCCCACTATCATCCCAAAAATGTCATCATTTTGTCCATAATATAATTATCAATATAGTTTATTTAAGTCTCTGATATTGCTACGTACTTTCCTTTTATATCTTCTCTTTTTTATCTGTTATGCCTTTCTTGACTTCTTTTGGGTTACTTTAACATTTTTTGTGGTTGTTCCATTTCATCTACTGGCATCTTAACTGTATCTCTTTTTATTATGTTGCTAATGTTTGTTCTAAGACTAACATTAGGATCACTTACCTCATCGGTGTCTATTTACTATCAATATTGTTGCTATTCACACTTTACATTTTATACCCAACAGTTGCTGTTTCCCATTTTTCAATTATCACTTTCCACTTGACATTTTACAATCCATGCTTCACGAATGTAATAACCTTTCAACAGTATAATTCCATTTACTCACTCCCCTGCTTTTACAGACCTAATAATGGGAAAGGAGAAAGTGAAACTGCCACACTCAGACATTATCACTTATGTAGAAAATTCAAAAGGGGATATAAATTATTGAAAAACCAGAGCTTATCATGTAGCTGGATACAAGATTAATACATAAGTCAGATGTATTTCTATTCACCAGCAAGAAACAGCTAGAAAACATAATTAAAGAGAAGATTGAAAACTTGTGCAAAGCTGCTATGAAGAAAAGTTATTAATCTTCACTGAGATATATTATAGGAGACCCAAATAAGCAGACTTCTGATTTCTCTGCCCTTGCCCCCTTCCAGAGGTGCATCCCGAGTCACTGTGTGATCCCGGGTTTGACCATCTCCTGAACTCTCGTTGGCTCTTTCCTTCAGGAGTCGGCAGACTGGATACAAGAGCTGTGAGATAAGAGGAAGCACTGTTTCCTCCCACTTAGGACCTACAGTTCTCCTGTGGAATTCGGGCAAGCTTCTCAGCTACGTGGGGAGAGACAAAAGGGTCAGTATTTAGTGGTCTGGAGTAGACTGGTGGTCACGCAGAAAAGGGCAGGGTCAAAACCCTTGAGCAAACTGACACAATAAGTCATAATGTAGAAGATGATGCTTGAACAGAAGGAATGTAAAGTGCTGATTAGATGAGAATCTTGTCCCTTCCCCCAGGAATCCACAGGAGCAATTGGAGAGGGCGATCCGAGTGAAATGTTGATCATCCACAGGAGGGGTCTCAGAGCACGGGGGTTTTCTGTTATTATTTCACATGGGAAACATTTATCCTCAGTGGTGGATGAAGTCAGGAAAAATATGCATATAACCCTGCTCAGACATTTCTTTAGAAAAACAATGTCATGTCATATATGCCATTTACTTCTGTGCTTTATTCACACCAGGTAGGTGGTGGCTTGTGAGGATAATTGGCTGGGTTATAGAGAGGAAAAAGCTGCACTTTCTTACCCTGTGTACAGTATAGTGGGAGTAAATTATGACCTATAGTATAAGGATAAGATGATTATATAAATAACCTATAAATTATGTGGGAGAAAATCAGTTCTGAAGTGAGACCTACCCGGAATGCCAGGCGAGTTCAAAACCGGTAGATATTAAATGTGGTTAAGAAAATCTGGATAAGCTTTGAGCTGGAAGTGATATTTAAGGCTTAACTTACCAGAAGAACTTTAACAGCCTAAACTTGTAAAGGGACTCTGGATGGAGGGGATGGCAAAAAGAAAGGAAACACAGAGGAAGAAAGATAAAAGGCCTGTACAAATAGTAATGGGCATTGCGTTTTGAGGTGTAGATATCTCAAGTTGGTGATATCTAGCAGGCAGTTAGGAATTTTTCTAAAGGTGTAGAATTGGGAATCTTCTGTGTTAGTGGCGAGGAGAGAGAGATCTACAGAAAAGAGAGGAGACCTGAACATAGATTTCAGAGGATCTCTTCAAAATCGAAGGAGAGAAAATATCCATCAACAGAAAGAAAAACCAAAAAGGATGACACCGTGGACCTAAAGATGAGGGACAATAAGCGTTTAAGAAAGATGACGAGCTATGGAAGATGAACACCAAGAAAGGGCAACCTTCTGGGGGAGGTAGATGCTGACTCGTTTCAAATTGTGAAGGGGTTTATGAGTAAATCAATTGAGAGGAGGCAGTCTTGTTCCTTGGACTCCAGGGCAGCCTCTCTGGGCCTCTTGATAACTCTTGCTCAAGCTCCTTCATCTGGAGCAGAGGGAGGATTCCTTCTCAAGATGGGAAGCGTGAATGGTACTGGCCTTTCAACTTCAGGGTACTCACTGAATTTACTCCTGAAGGGCTAAAGGAAGAGACTGACACTCAATTCAGACTCCTAGTATTTGATGTCTGCAAGTCCTGAAATAATAGCAAGGTCGCTTTTGACTGATTTAAGGGAGAGGCGTAATACAGCAATAAACAATTGTAGACACTTCCTAATCGGAAAGATATATTATGTTTGGAATAGCACTGCATCTTTCATGATTATTTATTAAGCTATCTCATTTTTTCAAGCAGTTGAAAAATAGGTATTTGTTAATATTTAGTGTTGCCTTTAGTGTGTTTCAATTCTATTTTTAACGTTAAAGGTTCAGTATCAGAGAAAGATCTATAGGGCACTCAGAAGTAACAAACATGCTGTACTCTTTTGCAGGGAAGTCTTTTTAAAAAAAGAAAACAAAAAGCAAAAAATATCTTCGCAACATAGGCTCCACAATCTGGGTTGCATTTTAAAATTTAGATTAATAAGATGGGGTGCTTGGCTAGTACAGTCTGTGGAGTATGCGACTCTTGATCTTGGTGTTGTGAGTTTGAGCCCCACGTTGGGCATACAGATTACTTAAAAAAAATAAAAAATCTTTTTAAAATGTGGATTAATAATAAAGATAGCTCAAGAATACACAAAATGAAGTAGATGAAACTTGATGTATTGCCTAAATCAAAGAGCAAGTGGATGCAAAAAGACAAGAGTTCAATTTAAATTTAGTTACACAGAAGATTCTCTGAAACAGAGGTGTTTGGTGATGTGTAAAAATAGGAAAGCTTTCCTTTAAAAAGAACATATTACCTGAATATATGAAAAGGTTTACAGTAGAGGGAGTTGTGGTGGAGAAAGAAATATGCTTAAATTTGGTTTTTCTAAAAGTCCATATGGACATTTAAAATTAGAATTATCAAGTAAAAAAATACATTATTTTATATAATGTCAGAAACTTCTGCAACAAGCATCTGGAGAAATCTTTATTTTTAGAAGTTTCAAGCATTACACTGGTTGCTTTGGCAGTAGTTACACTTGGAGATTACATGCTCAGTTTTCTTCTCCCAAACTCATCAATCAGCAAAATCATTCCCCCTCCCCTGGGGAGGGATAAAAGAAGAGGCAGAGAAAAGATAAAAGCATTTCTCCCATAATATTCTGGAAATTCCTTCCCCTATAGGACACAAAATTCTGGGGGGAGGGGAACGTGCTCCCTAATACCTTATTTATAGAGTGACCAGTTTGCTGAGGACAGTCACGGTTTATACCCATTGTCTTCAGGTGATTATTAGTAGTGACACCTTTTAATTCTCTAAACGGTCCCAATTTAGACAATAAATTATATGGATACTCTACATATGTAGCAATTGCCCAGTGTAAATTAGGAGACCCATAATACCAAAAATAAAAATTTCAAAGATTATACTTTCAAGGATCATTTATACAGTTACTAAAGTTTCTCTGAAAGTGTAGAACGCCGGAAACCACCAACAGGAGACATAGCATTCTCTCCTGAGCATAGGGCTGATTCTTGGTGTTGTTTCTGCAAGTGCCCTTCACCATTGATACTGGTTCTTCTCTTCCTTTGGGGGAGCAAGAGGGAGAAGATGCAGTCTGTAGAAAGAAAAAGGAAGGAAGAAAGAAAAAAAGAAGGAAGGAAGAAAGGAAGGAAGGAAGGAAGAGAAAGAGAATGAGGGAAGGAGGGAGGAAGGAAAGAAGAAGTTTTATAATACTTTCTGCTTAGCCTACAAAATGAAGGAATTTGAAATCACACAAAAAAAACAAAATTATAAAATTGCAATGTAAAAATGCAATAAAATTGATGACATCAATTAGATTTCATACTATGATTAAGTTTATATATGAGTTAGTTTAAACTGCTTAGAAATAAACAGTTTTTGTATATTTTAAAATTTTAATTTTAGAATTATTAGCCATCTTCAATAAACTGATTTGTACTTTTTTATTCATTCTTCTTCCCATGAGAGAAAGGCCTCATATGATCATTAGTTCAAGTTAATGAGCGCCCTGAAATATTTCATCTATTTTTGAGAGAATATTAAGGTCCACAGATAGAAAATAGACCAAAATCCCGTTTCTGGGTTAATAATTGCCAGTGCTATTTCCATCCTTCCTAAGTTGCACTTAACTTTGAGAAGGTTTTAAAACTTAAGTTTTAAAATTTTTAATAGGTTTTATGAATCTTTTTCAAGTGCAGGGGTGCTCAGCTGGCTCAGTTAGTAGGGCTAATGACACCTGATCTCAGGGTTATAAGTTCTAGCCCCAAGTTGGACATTGAGATTACTTAAAAATTGTTTTTTCAAGTGCCTCAGTATGAAAACCAGAAATGAATGAGAAATAATATGAATAAATGTCATAATTGATTATATTCTTATCAGCCAATGAAGGATAAGGAAATAAGTGCTGGGTAAAAGATTAGTGAAGCCTATTTTTCAAAGATTTTATAATCCAGTGGATGAAATAAGCATAGAGAACAATGTGGCATAATAAATTGTATTTCAAAATGACATTGAGGGACAACTGGGTGGCTCAGTCAGCTGAGCATCTGACTTCAGCTCAGGTCATGATCTCATGATCTCATGATCTCATGGTTTACAAGTTCAGGTTCCCATCAGGCTCATTACTGTCAGTGCAGAGTCTGTTTCAGATCCTCTGTCCTCTCTGTTTCTACCTCTGTCTCTCTCTTTCTCTCTCTCACTCAAAAATAAAATAAACGTTATTTGCACTGGCAATAAATATTATTTTTGAGCGAGAGAGAGAAAGTAAGCAGGGGAGGAGGAGAGAGAGGGAGATACAGAATCTGAAGCAAGCTCCAGGGTCTGAGCTGTCAGCACAGAGCCTGCTGTGAAGCTCAAACTCACAAACTATGAGATTATGACCGAAGCTGAGGTCGGACACTTAACCAACTAGGCCCCTCAGGCACCCTAATAAATATTTTTTAAAAAGTAACATTGAAATTTAAAGTGGATGAATATCACACTAGAAAGAATTTTTTAAATGCAGAGGAATGGAGTGACTACATTCTAATTAAATCATAACAGATAATAGACTTACTTGATTTTTCAAATCCCAAAAGAAAGGAAACTTCTATTTTTACTTTATAATGAATTCACATAGCAACAAAATGAATTGAGAAAAAAATTCATATTAGAATTGAAGTCAAAGACGGACCTAGTTTAAAAGGCAAGACACTCATTTGTAGAAAAATATGTCTGATAAGAAGAACAAAAAGCATGGAGCCAAATGAATAAATGAAATACGATTAACAAAATGTTAACAAAAGGGTTTATAATTGCCTTTCAAAGTATTATATATTTTTTAAATGTTTTATTTATTTTTGAGAGAGAGAGAGAGAGAATGTGAGCAGGGGAGGGACAGAGAGAGCAAGAGACACAGAATCCGACGCAGGCTCCAGGCTCTGAGCTAGCTGTCAGCACAGAGCCCGACGCGGGGCTCGGATCCACGAACCATGAGATCATGACCTGCGCTGAAGTGGGACGCTCAAGTGACTGAGCCACCCAGGTGCCCCTAAAGTATTATATTTTTTAAAAGATCTAGAAAAATGAGCCTGCTGATAAGAGTAGAGGATTGAAAATATTGGCTAACAAGGAGACATAAAAATAAATAATTTTTTGTTTTGCTTTTTAACAAGAAAATTAAAGGAAATGTGTAATTAAAGAATAACAATGTCAGGGCACCTGGGTGACTCGGCAGGTTGTGTCCCGCTCGGTTTTGGCTCAGATCTTAATCTCATGGTTCGTGAGTTCAAGCCATGTCAGGCTCTGAGCTGACAGTGCAGAGTCTACTTGGGATTTTTTCTCTCCTTCTCTCTCAAAATAAATAAATAAACTTTATATAAAAAAAATAAACAATGTCTTTATGTAAGGCTATGAGGGAAAGGAAGAGAATAGTACATTGAATGTGAATCTAGTTAGAGGGAAATAGCATTATTTAACAGTGCTGAAGGAGCCTGGGATCAATTTACTGATGCTGACTGACAAATGCAGATGCCCTCACCTGAATGACTGTAGTAGCCTCTCCTTACAAGTCTCTCGTCTTGTACTCTTGCTTCTTTCCATCTTGTTGCAGCTCAGCAACCCCAATGTCCTTTTAAAAACTTGTCAGCCCATGCCACTCTGCTGCTCAAACTTCTTAAATGATCCCCATGTCCCGCTGGGTACAGATTAAGGTTTGACAGTATCCTGGACAGGCCTATATGATTTGGTCACAGTTACCTCTCTGACCTCCTCTCCGGTCTCTGTCCCCTAGCCCACTCTCTGGTCACACTGGCATCCTCAAAGTCCCTGCAACAGACCCGGCAACAGACCAGACTCTCTCAGGGCCTTTGCTCCAGCTCAGTTGTTCTCAGAGGATGACCCAGGGATCTCTGTAAATCCTCAGGATCCTTTCATGGGATCTAAATGGTCAGAAATAAAACAAATGTTCTTTAGGGTCCTTAACATCTGAGACCAAAATATTGAGCATCATTGCTCTAGCTAATCCACTCCAGCTCGGAGAGCCCTGGCCTCAGACATCTGCTCAGCTCAGTCCTGTATCTTCTTCAAGACACTGCCTGTTTACTTCACTTTCCCAGGGAGGTCTACCCTGACCACCTTGTCCAAATCTTAGACTTCCCATTCTCCTGTACATTTTCTCTTTTCCAGGGCATTTATTACCTACAACATACTATTTAATTTATTTCAATATGGTATTTATTGTCTCTCGATGACTCCATTATTCAAGCTTCAAAAGGGTGAACATCATAGTCAGTTTGTCCATTGATCTATCCCAGGAGCATGGGAGAGTGCCTGACATAGTAGATGTTTCCCGAATAAGTGAATGATGAAGAACTGAGTCAAATTTCCAATACACTTATTGTGATGAACCTTGCATAATGTACAGAATTACAAAATCACTATGTTGTATGCCTGAAACTAATATATTATATGTCAACTAGACCTAAATAATAAAATTTAATATATATGTATTTCCAAGGCATATCAAAGTAATGGCTTTGCAAAATAAAGCAAAAATGTCAACATTCATCAAAATTTAATAAATTATTGAGAGATAAACATCCAAAGAACAAATAATAATAAAAGTAGCATAAAGACTACAAATTTACCTAGTGAACCTGTCTGTAGCAGAAGAAAGGGACTATTTGAAATATCTTGTGTCAGTAATTACATGCTTCAGTGTGCGAATGACACACACCACCTCCATCACCACTCATTACTGATTAGCTGGAACTACTCACATGGCCCCACCCACCCGACCAAAAAAGAGACCAAAAGTACACGCCTGTCATTTACCTGAAGGCAGAAAGCTGAAAATATTTGACAAATAGCACTATTACGTGATGGATTGTGTTTCACATTTGGTAAATCAATTCAGTAACCAAGATTAATAAAATTTCTTGTGAAATTACTTCAGAATATACAATGATTATTAAAAGCAAATAACTTCTAGTTTCATTATAAATAATAAAAGGTTTATTCTTGACTTATATAGCAGAAAATAAGTTAAGATATACTACATTAATCATAATGAACTTTATTAATACTTTGGACTTGTAAGCATTTCATTCATTCCTCACATCTTTTTTTCTTCCTTCCATCCTTTCTTTTTTCCTTCCCTCCTTTTTCTTTCAGCAAATATCTTTGGGCCTTCTATGTACAGATAATAGTTCTTGGTGATGGGAATACAATAGTGAATAGACAAGATTTTTGCCCCCACAGAGTTTATAGTCTACTGGGGAAACACTGGCAATAAACAGGTAAAAAGAATTTAAAAATCAAAAGAGTTATAGATTGTGAAAAATATTGTAATGGAGGTAGACATTTAATAAAGAATAACTGGGATAGGAAGAAAATTCTTTTTAAAGTGATATTTGAGATAAGATGTATATAGACTGGGAAGGAGCTAGTCTTGCAAAGATCCAGAGGAAGAGAATTCCAGACGTACAGGACGTGTGCAAAACTTCTGGCATGACTAAGAAATATTAAGAAGTCCTGTATGGTTAAACCTCTGAGGAAGGAAAGAGGTGAGAGGTGAAGTTAGAGAGCCAAGTAGAGACCAAACTATGCAGAGCTTTGCTGACAAAGGCATTAGGTTTAGATTTTATTTTTAAAGTAATAAAAAGTCATGAAAGGGTTTTAAGCAGGAGATTGATAAGATTTCTTTTATGTTTTTAAAAGATCACATTTTAAAAGATTACACTCTGTCAGGGAAATAGAATGGATGGGGGAGCTGTTAAGAAGTTAAATGCAGAAATCTGGTTGGTTTTGATTACTTTTATATAGCAAGTTGGAGAGAAAGGAATAGAGTCAACACATATTTAATAAGAAAGTCAACATGATTTCCTGTTGGGTTGGATGTGGAAATAAAAGAAAAGGGAAAACCCAAAGACTGAGGAAACTAACTGAATGGTGAGGCCATAGACTGACGTGGAAAAGGCAGAGAATGAGTAAACCAGCATCGTGGGAATCAAGAATTCTTTATTTAGTGTAATACATTTTATATGCTTCTTAAATATCCAAGAAGAGATGGTCTGCATTCTGGAAGCTTTAAGTAAACGTTAATTCAACATGTATTAAGCACTTATTATGCACACTGTGCTCATTATTTAATGTGTAGCAGGGTCCTAGGCTTAACTCATACCATGTTGTGTATTTTTTTCCTACCCAGATGTAGATTCAAACTGAAGACCAAAGCAGTTGTAGGCAAAACAAAGTAATTACATTTTATGTATATGTGTGTATATGTATATACATGTATATGTATATACATATACACACACCCGTTTATAAAAATGATGTATACATTAATTACATATAATGTAAATATATATAATGTATCCATCCATACATAAAAATATGTGTTTTATGTCTATATGTAATGTATATTAATGTATGTGTATGTTTATATTACATATGAATATATATAATGTAATTACTTTATTTTGTCTACAACTATTTTGGTCTTCAGTTTGAACCCCCTACTTCTAAATTAACAAACAAATTGATTGTTTAATTCCACTTAAATTTAATTCAACCCAACATCTTTAAAAGTGCAATGTTCCTTTCTATAGAATAAAAGTGCTCAGTCTCTCATACGGCCTCCTTCATTCTTCCACATCTCTCACTAAGAATGGTGTCTGTTCATGTTGGGTTCCATGAGGGGAGCTTAAGCAACCTCACGGCGGCCAGGAGGGATCAAGGATCTTGAGTATAATGTCCTTTGCTTCTTCTGGTTTGTACTGCAATATTCTTTATCTACCAGGATACAGCTTACCTTTGGAGGTACTAAAGGCTGAAGTTTAAGTTAGGGGCACCTGTGATTTGGCTCCTCTGGTCTCATGGTAGTGACCCCTGGCTGGCTAAGTCTCCTTATCTCCCACTGGTCTTGGTCACCACTCTAGTTGTGGCTGTGCCTCTCATTTGGTCCAAGTCTTTCCTAAAATCCTGGCCACTCAGCCTCCTGTTCTGCTACGGTGACTCCTTCTGGCAAGCTCTCCAGTCAGATGCTCAGTAACTTAGGTCAGTATATGCCACATAGGATCAAAGGCAGCCCAGCAGAGCTACCTGACCATAGTTCATTTTTAGGTGACTGTGCTTCAGCTTGGGGTATGGCAGCCATCATGTTTGCTTCCTCCCAGAGTCTCGAATGATGAGTGCTCAACTCTGGGCCAGAACCAAAGCCCAGAGAGGATAAAGTACAGAGACATCTGCTCCCTTCACTCCCACTTTCTTACTCATTTCTTCTTCCCATAATTCCCCTCAGTTCAAAAAGGAGTATGTTTTACCCAGAGAAGGTCTGGAGGCCTTAGGTAGGAGTGACGTCTCTCCATCGTTGGAAAACTACTTAGCCAAGTCCATCAAGCTACTCTGATTATTATCTTGATGCACAATTTAAATTTATATATCAGAAGCAAAATTTTAATTTATTCTATTTGCATTCCTTATATAATAAGTTTTAGATTCATTCTACGCAGAGGGAAGCCTCCTTAAAACCAAGATGAAAGTCATGGGATTGGAAAAGCAAAAAAGAAAATTATATTATTAATGTTTAAAAAGTACACAAAATATAATTATTACCTGATTCAATCAATCCTCACATCAAAAAGTTTCGTGATCTTGTTATTCCCATTTTAGAGAAGAAGAAATGAATATTTATGAAGATCTTTTTACTTTTTAATGTATAATACAAATGATCAGATTCCATTATTGGGACTATAACTATTCTATCTACAAAACTCATGCTAAAATGCCTTCTCTTGAAACTTTTGTAAGTAATCCTTATAAAGAGAAAAATAACAGTCAAAGATTTCAGCACAGTATGTAATACAGATGAAGACAGATCAACTTAAAATCTACATTCTTACAAAAGCCCAAAAAGCAAATACTCTGAAACAGAATCAAGTAATATTTGCTTAGACATGATGTAAGAAAGCCGCAGAGCAGGAAAACAAAAAGCTGGCATTGTTCTGGGCAGATGCGCAAGGGTTATGATCTCAGTAGCTTGATAACAATGAAAATACATTTTTGTTCACGCTGTATTTCCCATATGAGTTGGCCGCCTTTCTGCACCACACAGAGATGACCAAGCCCATGGTCTCTCATTCTAATTGTAAGGAGGCCAGGAAATGGAGGCGAGCAAATGGAATGTTTGATCTTGTCTCTTTCACAGCCCTATGAATATGACCCATACGTCCAGCCACTTAACCCCTCCTAATTTCAGATTTTTTTCATTTCCAAGGTTGTTTGTAGGTTCAGGATAAATAGTATCCTTATTTTAGAGACTGCTTTACATTTTGTGATTGGGGAAGAGTATTGCAAGATCTTTATAAATCTTTATTAAAGACTAAGTTACAGTTTTAAAATCATTGCAGATAATCTGCTTTGTTTTTAATGAAGCAGTGTTTGCGGGGCAAGAACCCATCTACTCTTTCCCCTATTAGGAATAACATACCATGCAAGTGGAAGGGGGCACGGAAGTCTCTGGTGATTGCATGGTTTCTGTCACCACAACTTGCCTGTAACCTTGGCCTTACTTCTGGCTTAAATGCACAACAGTGATTTAAAAGTCAAGCACCTAACTTTTTTCCCCCCAGTTACAACCAACAGATTTCCATTTATAGAATTCTTTATTACGTTACAGGATGTTGAATAAGAGAAATTTGCAAATTTTGGAATATGAACCCAGGGTACATAAAACCTGCTGTAGCAAGTTCCTTCAGAAGGAAGTTGTTATCTTTAGGAAAGGTAAGGAAGTAGCACCATCTGGTGGGTGAGAAGGAAAGACTATGGAGAATTACTGAATGCGTAATTGGGAGCACTTTGGAAAAGTATTATTATTAACGTAGACGTAATCAGGTTTTCAAATGAAAGCTTTTGGGAGCTTTAGGATTGAGACCTGAGGAAGGAAATCCTCTTCTGAGAAAACAGGGACAAATACAAGGTGTGTGACTTTTCATGTTACCATTTCTGATTGATGGTTGTTCACATGAAACCCGGGCCAATTAAAGCAGCCTTTGGTAATGATGAGAGCGTTGTTTATAACCTGAGACTACTATCATCAAAGAGCCTAGTGTCTTGGTAATTGTAGACAGTTTAGACGTGCCAGGCTAAGGCACTGAGTACAGGCCTCCAATTCACTTAGAATTTATTAGTCAAGGGCCACCAGGGGGCCTTTCCTTACACCTGTTTTTGGCCAGTACCAGAAATCAAAGGTGAGATTTTTTGACAGAGGCAAGTGAAAAGTTTTCAGCTTTTCAGTTTTGAAGTACCTGTGCCCCATTTACTTAGCCCACATTTTCTCACAACTTGCAAATTGTTTCCTTAGGAGATTAAGTTTGGAGTTCTATTTGACCATTTTCATAATGTTAATTTCATGAAATAGACCAGCAATGTAACAAATCTACTCTGGAACCCTATCCCAGCACTTTTAGCCCACGCTTTCTGTGATGTTTAGCACTAAAACAAGAATGGGAGACTTTTTCCATAAGAAGGTAAGCGTACAGGAACAGTCATAGCAGATAGATGTTAAAACTCTGCCTGCCTGTTTATCATTGAGCCTCATCAAGTAATCTTCTTTAAGGTCTCTTTTTAGTTGACTTCCCTCCACCATGCATATCTACCGTATGTTATTTTAAAGTATCTGCACATACGCAGCAAAAACTTTTGGTCAGCAGGCTTCTGCGGTCAAGAAAGAAGGCTTAGCCCAGGGGTTGAAAACCCAGACTCTAGAACCAGATTGCCTGGGGTGTTTTTTTCCCCAAGATTCTGTAATCCCTCAACTATCCCAGTTCCCATGTCTCTCACCCTAAGCAACTACTAATTTACTTTCTGTCTCTACAGAATTGCCTATTTTGGGTATTTTATACAAATGGAATCATATAATAGGTGGTCTCTGTAACTGGCTTCTTCTGCTTAGCATTATTTTTTCAAAGTTCACCCATGTTATAGTACGGATTAGCACTTAGCTCCTTTGTATGCTAAATAATATTCCTTATCTTGTGTGGATATACCTTATCTTGTTTATCCATTCACCCATCAGTGGACTTTTGCATTATTTTCACCTTTTGGCTATTATGAATAATGCTGCTATAAACATTAGTGCACACAGTTTTATGTAGATATGTGTTTTCATTTTTCTTAGAACAGAATTACTAGGCCCTAGGAGTGAAATTGCTACATCATATGATAACACTATTTTTAATCAAGACTACTTGATTTTTAATTCCAGCTCTGTTTCTTGCCCTATGTTTGGGGGCAAGTTACACCTCAGTTTGTTTATCTATAAAAAATGGGACCAGTAGCACGTCATGTGGTTATTTTAAAGATGAAGTATATAACAATGTGAAAGGCTCCTAATATATCCATAAACATCATATAAGTGTATTTTTTAAATTAATTTCCAGATTTTCTTCCTTAGAGACTTTGTGAAAATCCTTAAACCAGAATGACGTAAGGAATAGTCTCAGGTTTGCTCAGATCTGGACACCTCTTCCTCAACTGTCCCAGCTCTGCAAATCATTTTTTTGTTTTCCTATGATGTCTACCCCACACCATTCTGTGTTTGAATTGTTACTTCTTTTCTTCAGGGCCTCCTAAGAATTTTTAAATAGCACTTATTTGGAAGAGCCAAGATGGCGGAGAAGAAGGGAGCTCTGTAAACTTCGTCTGTCCCATCTATCGAACTGAAAAAGACATTACTCCCATCTGCAAGAGCGGAAGGAGAAAATACGGACTCCAGAAAGAAGACAACCTCAACGATACCTGAGTGAGTGAGTGTGAACTGGGGAGGTTGGAAAACTGGCCAGCCCGAGACAAGCAAGGGAGGTGGGAGCCCCAGCCCAACACGGGGCAAGCGCATGGAGCCCGAGAGACAAAGGGAAGAAACAGAGAGACTGAACACGCTCATAGTACTGTCTCTGGAGAAGAGACAAAGAACGTTTAACCCCACGGGGAGAGGAAAACTCTCACTTCATATATAACTGCTGGGCAGTGCGAATCCCAAACCCGGGTGGTGCAAGGGAAAGACCAGCTTCCAGCCCTGCACCATCCCAGCGGGGAGGCGGCAGCCAGGTGGCCCCAGGGGTGCTCACTTCGACCTCGGCTGCGGGAGTGGGAGCACGTACCTCATTTCCACAGTGCATCTCGCCCCCAGCATTGGACGAGCGAATCCTGAATCCGGGTGCCAACAGGGAAAAAATAGCCCCCACCTCTATGCGATCCCAGCAGGAAGTTGGTGGTGGTGGAGGCTGGGGCTTGCTCTTCAGCTGCAGGAATTCACAGCTCATTTCCAGCAGTGCCCGGCGCCTCGGGCACCAGCAACACAAATCCCAGCTGGCCCCAAGAGAAACTCATCCCTCCCCCAACACGATCGCGATTCTGACTGGGGACTGGGAGCAGTGTCTGTGAGGGCGTGCACCTCACCTCCTGCTGGGCACCTCACCTCAGGCAGCACACCTCACCTCAGGCAGTGGTAGCCGAAATCCTGGCCTGAGCCAAAAGAAACCGATCCCTCTCCCTAAGAAGACAGCCACCAAAGCAAGTACATCTCATCTGTGGTAGCATAAAAGTGCAGGGACTAGGACTTTGAACCGAGGCCGGACTGGAAAATACAACTTGGCTCAGCTGCAGCACAAAGAGATCGGACTCATTAGAGTGGCCTACAGTGCCTAGTTCCAATGGAGCCTGGCGGGGAGCCTGGCGTACCGCCAGTTTACTCTCTGCAGCCACCAAGGTGGAGCCTCTGAGAGCAGCCTCCAAGAACTACCACACCAAACCATACCTATCCACAAGGGAGCTGCTGCTTTTTTTTCCTTTTTTTCTTCCTTTTTCTTTTTTTTTTTTGTACTTACTTTTTATTATTATTACCTTTTTTACTTAAATTTTTTTTAATTTTTACTTCTTATTTTCCTTTCTCCTCTCTCCCTCTTTTTTTTTCTTTCTTGCAATCCAGATATATTCCCCTGTATCTCATCCTCATCTCTCCCCTCAACTGGTCATACACTTTTAGACTATCCATTGTCTTTTGTTCTCTCTGACCCCCTTTAGTATTTTTTTCTTCTCTTCTTTTCGTCTCTTTCCCCACCATTTTCTTTCTTTCCTTTCTTCCTTTTAATTTGTTTGTTTGTTTGTTTGTTTGTTTGATTTGTCTGTGCGTTTGTGTGCTTCTGTTCCCTCTGTGTTTGTCTGTCTGTTTTCCTTCTTAGGGCTACACCAAGAAACAAGCCAAAGTGTGCATGTTGGCAAGTCCCAAATATCTCTGAGTAGGGAAATAAAATATTCAGAGGCACAACAAAAGAAACTGAGAGACACCATTAAAAGGATATTTCCTGAAATGACAGGCCCTAGACAGTCAATAAGCCTCCTTTAACAGAACAATATTAACAGGTGCACAGTGCACAACGAGCTTTTTAAAGCTGACAAGACAGAAAACTAGCAAAAGTGACAAAACGAAGGAACTCTCCCCTGAAGAACCTCCAGGAAGAAGTCACAGCCACAGAACTGCTCAAGGCAGATCTAGACAACATATCAGATCAAGAATTTAAAAAACTTGTCATAAAATTAATCGCTGGGGTTGAAAAAAGCATCAAAGAAGCAACTGAGACAATGAATAGGCACTTTGAAAATAGGTGTGATGAGTTTTAAAAAAGGCTATAAATGAGGTGAATAACAAAATGGAGGCAGCAACCTCAAGGATTGACGAGTGAGAGAGAAGAATAGCTGAATTAGAATATATAGTTAAAGCAAAAGAGGAAGCTGAAGAAAAGAGAGATTGATCCAGGAGCAGGAAAGGAGAATTCGAGAGCTGAGTGATACAATCAAATGGAACAATAACCGTATCATAGGAATTCCTGAAGAGGAAGACAGAGAAAAAGGTCCTGAAGGGATACTAGACCAAATTATAACCGAGAATTTCCCAAATCTGGGAAAAGAAATAGACATTCAAATCCAAGAGGCACAAAGAACCCCCTTAAGATGTAATTTGAATCCACCTTCAACACGGCATATCATAGTGAAACTGTCAAAATATAAAGATAAAGAGAGAATTCTGAAAGCAGCTAGGGAGAAAAGGGCCCTCACATACAAAGGGAAACCTATAGAGTGGTTACAGACCTATCGAATGAAACTTGGCAGGCCAGGAAGGAATGGCAGGAAATCTTCAATGTGATGAACATGCAGCCAAGAATCCTTTATCCAGCAAGCCTGTCATTCAAAATAGAAGGAGAAATAAAAGTGTTCCCAAATAAACAAAAATTGAGAGAATTCATGACCACCAAACGAGCCCTACAAGAATTCCTAAGAGGGACTCTATGAGGGAAATGTTGCAGAGAATACAAGGTGCCAGAGACATCACTATAA
Source organism: Suricata suricatta (assembly GCF_006229205.1). Lineage (NCBI taxonomy): Eukaryota > Metazoa > Chordata > Mammalia > Carnivora > Herpestidae > Suricata > Suricata suricatta. The sequence continues at coordinate 26,862,858 of NC_043701.1, forward strand.
ACATAAATTCTATGGAGAACACAATGACTCTAAACCTATATTTTTCAATAATAACACTGAATGTAAATGGACTGAATGCTCCAACCAAACGACACAAGGTAGCAGAATGGATCAAAAAACAAAATCCATCTATTTGCTGTCTACAAGAGACTCATTTTCTACCTGAATCTACCTTCAGGTTGAAAGTAAAGGGATGGAGAAATATCTATCATGTGACTGGAAGGCAAAAGAAAGCCGGAGTAGCCATACTTATATCAGACAAACTGGACTTTAAAGTAAAGGCAGTCACAAGAGATGAAGAAGGACATTATATAATAATTACAGGATCTCTCCATCAGGAAGAGCTAACAATTATAAATATCTATGCGCCAAATTCGGGAACACCCAAATACATAAAACTATTAATCACAGACAGAAACAATCTTATTGATAAGAATGTGCTAATTTCAGGGGACTCTAATACTCCACTGACAGCAATGGATAGATCAACCAGACAGAAAATCACTAAAGAAGCAATGGACCTGAACGACACATTGGAACAGATGGAATTGATAGGTATATTTAGAACTCTGCATCCTGAAGATAGGAAATTCACCTTCTTTTCGAGTGCATGGTACATTCTCCAAGATAGATCACATACTGGGGCATGAAGCAGCCCTCCATAAGTATAAACAAATAGAGATCATACCATGCACACTTTCAGATCGCAATGCTATGAAACTTGAAATTAACCACAGGAAAAAAGTCTGGAAAACCTCCAAAAATGGGGAGGTCAAAAACCACCCTACTAAAGAATGATTGGGCTAATCAGGCAATTAGAGAAGAAATTAAAAAATATATGGAAACCAATGAAAATGAAAATACAACAATCCAAAATCTCTGGGATGTAGCAAAGGCAGTCCTAAGAGG
>NC_043701.1:26863866-26866235 GCF_006229205.1 Suricata suricatta
AAAGGCAGTCCTAAGAGGAAAGTATATTGCAATCCAGGTCAATTTCAACAAATTAGAAAAAGTGCAAATTCAAAATCTAACAGAGCACCTACTGGAACTAGAAGGGAAGTAGCAAGAGCACCCCAAACCCAGCAGAAAAAAAGAAATCATAAAGATCAGGGCAGAAATAAACAATATAGAATCCAAAAAAACACTCGAGCAGATCAATGAAACCAAGAGTTGGTTCTTTGAAAAAATAAAAAAAATCGATAAACCTCTAGCCAGGCTCCTCAGAAAGAAAAGAAAGAGCACCCAGATAGACAAAATCATGAATGAAAAAGAATCTTTAACAACCAATCCCTTAGAAATACAGGCAATCATCAGAGATTACTACGAAAAATTATATGCCAACAAACTGGACAACCTAGAAGAAATGGACAAATTCCTAAATGCGCATGCACTGCCAAAATTCAAACGGGAAGAGATAGAAAACATGAATAGACCAATAACCAGTGAAGAAATTGAATCTGTTATCAAAAATCTCCCAACTAATAAGAGCCCAGGGCCAGACGGTTTCCCAGGGGAATTCTACCAGACAGTTAAAGCAGAGCTCATACTCATTCTTCTCAAACTATTCCAAAAAATAGAAATAGGAGGAAAACTTCCAAACTCATTCTACGAAGCCAGCATCGCCTTGATACCCAAACCAGACAGAGACCCAGCCAAAAAAGAGAACTACAGACCAATATCCTTAATGAATAAGATGCAAAAATACTCAACAAGATACTAGCAAATCGAATTCAACAGCATATAAAAAGAATTATCCATCATGATCAAGTGGGATTCATTCCTGGGTTACAGGGATGGTTCAATATCCGCCAATCCATCAATGTGATCCATCACATTAGTAAAAGAAAGGATAAAAACCATATGATCCTGTCGATAGATGCAGAGAAAAGCATTTGACAAAGTACAGCATCCTTTCTTAATAAAAACCCTTGAGAAAGTCGGAATAGAAGGAACTTACCTAAACATTATAAAAGCAGTTTATGAAAAGCCCACAGCTAATATCATCCTCAATGGGGAAAAACTGAGAGCTTTCCCCCTGAGATCAGGAACACGACAGGGGTGTCCACTCTCACCACTGTTGTTTAACATAGTGCAGGAAGTCCTAGCATCAGCAATCAGGCAACAAAAGGAAATAAAAGGCATCAGAATTGGCAAAGAAGAAGTCAAACTTTCACTTTTTGCAGATGACATGATACTCTACGTGGAAAACCCAATCGACTCCACCAGAAGCCTTCTATAACTGATCAATGAATTCATTAAAGTTGCAGGGTACAAAATCAATGTACAGAAATCAGTTGCATTTTATACACCAAAAATGAAGCAGCCGAAAGAGAAATTAAGAAGCTGATCCCATTCACAATTGCACGAAAAACCATAAAATACCTAGGAGTAAACCTAACCAAAGATGTAAAAGACCTATATGATGAAAACTATAGGAAACTTAAGAAAGAGATTGAAGAAGACACCAAGAAATGGAAAAACATTCCATGCTCATGGATCAGAAGAATAAATATTGTGAAAATGTCATTACTACCCAAAGCAATCTACACATTCAATGCAATCCCCATCAAAATTGCACCAACATTCTTCTCAAAGCTAGAACAAACTATCCTCAAATTCGTATGGAACCACAAAAGACCCGGAATAACCAAAGTAATATTGAAGAAAAAAACCAAAACGAGAGGCATTACAATCCCAGACTTTAGCCTCTACTACAAAGCTGTCATCATCAAGACAGTATGTTATTATGTTAATAGAATAGAGAACCCAGAACAGGGCTCACAAATGTACGGCTCATTAATATTTGACAAAGCAGGAAAGAATTCCGATGGAAAAAAGATTGCCTCGTTAACAGGTGGTGCTGGGAGAACTGGACAGCAACATGCAGAAGAATGAAACTAGACCACTTTCTTACACCATACACAAAAATAAACTCAAAATGGCTGAAGGACCTGAATGTGAGACAGGAAACCATCAAAACCCTCGAGGAGAAAGTAGGAAATAACCTCCTTGACCTCAACTGCAGCAATTTCTTACTAGACACATCCCCAAAGGCAAGGGAAATGAAAGCAAAACTGAACTCTTGGGACCTCATCAAGATAAAAAGCTTCTACACTGCAAAGGAAACAATCAAGAAAACTAATAGGCAACCGACAGAATGGGAAAAGATAGTTGCAAATGACATATCAGATAAAGGGCTAGTAACCAAAATCTACAAGGAACTCACCAAACTCCACACCCAAAAAACAAATAACCCAGTGAAGAAATGAGCAGAAGACATAAACAGACACTTTTCCAAAGAGGACATCTACATGGCCTAC
>NC_043701.1:26866335-26906147 GCF_006229205.1 Suricata suricatta
TACCCCAATGTTCATAGCAGCACTGTCAACAATAGCCAAATCATGGAAGGAGCCTAAATGTCCATCACCTGACAAATGGATCAAGAAGATGTGGTATATATATACAATGGAGTACTACATGGCAATGAGAGAGAATGAAATATAGCCATTTGTAGGAAAGTGGATGGACCTCGAGGGTGTCATGCTAAGCGAAATAAGTCAGGCAAAGAAGGACAGATACCATATGTTTGCACTCATAGGTCTAACAGGAGAACAGGAGAAACCTAATGGAGTACCAGGGGGACGGGAAGAAGGAAAGAGAGTTGGGGAGAGAGAGGGACACAAAACTTGAGAGACTGTTGAATACTGAAAACGAACTGAGGGTTGAAGGGGGAGGGGGGAAAAGAGGTGGTGGTGATGTATGTGGGGACTTGTGGGGAAGATCACTGGGTGTCGTATGGAAACTAAATTGACAATAAACTACTTAAAAAAATAAAAAAATAAATAGCACTTATTCTTTGCGTTGACAAAAGTTCAAAGTTCACCTAAATAAAAGCTTTATAGAGGCTTCATTTCCCTGCAGTATAGTTTGCAAACAGTTGACTTCCTGCTTTACTTATAAACTGTGAGGAAGATTCTCATTTATTTGCTTGGCATTATATTCTTAACCTGAGCATCCTACCCTATGTGTCTCTGTCACAGGCTCTTGAAGAATTAGTTTTATTCCATTTGCTTGTTGGGGTCCAAACTGAAATGGCTTCTACCAAGGTACAAGGCTGTGACTCTTCCCTGGTTACCATTACACAGTCTACTAACAGTTTTTCTAATTAAGACAGTCATGCATACAATGTGTAGGCTGCATTGATAGTAAGTTCCCAAGTCCTGAGATGCTCTATTTAACATGACCCGGAGGACTTTGGGTCACAGATTTTTTCACTATAAAAACAATTAGCCTGCGGCTCAGGTCATGATCTCATGGTTTGTGAGTTAAAGTCCTACATTGGGTTCTGTGCTGTCAGTGTAGAGCCTGCTCGGGATTCTTTCTCTTCCTCTCTCTCTCTCCCCCTCCCCCAATCACTCGTGTGTGTGTGTGTGTGTGTGTGTGTGTGTGTGTGTGCGCGCGCGCTCTCTCTCTCTCTCTCAAAATAAATAAATAAACTTAAAAAATTAGTTTGGCATAAAGATAAAGTAAGTTTTATAGTCAACTATCTGGAAAATACATCAAATCATTTTTAGGCAAAGAAGACAAAGGGGGAACTATGTTTATTACGAACTTACTGTGTAGCAGACACTAGTTGCTTTAAGGAATATTTTGGAGTACCTCAAGGTCAGAGCATGACATAGGTTCTCTGTATACTCCTGATAGCACAACTTGGTGTGCCAAAACGTTCAGGGGCTCTGCAACCATCACAGAATGCTCGTAAGCACTGAAACAGATGCCCAGACACACTTCTTGTTTTGCATGGGCCCAGGATATCTGTAGAAGACAATGCAAACCTGGCCCACATGTTATGCTCAGTCATCCAGAAATGAATCTAGGGAACTGGGCTCCCCCAAAGGAGGCTGGTCTGGAGAAAGGGACCTCAGAACCTATGAGAAGATATGGAAGAACAGGCCTGGTAGCTGGCCTGAAGGTCAGAGGGAGCTGTGGCAGCAGAATACCACTCGATCTTCTCTGACATTTCCCCTTCCGCCTACACTTGAGTATGCTATGGAAGGAAAATGCAGAGACATAGGGGACCTAACTGTTGAAATACCTCTGATCATGGGACTCTACAGAATTTTCCCTACTGTTCAGAAGGAAAGAAAAGCATGAGACCAGCAGCCTAGGGGCCTGACACGAGAATGAAGGGCATGAGAATGAAGCAACTATAAGCACGCCTCACTCCCAGGCCTTCCCAAACAGAATAAATTAATGAGAAGGGCTGCCACCAAAAGACAAAATTTTCTACTGGTCAAGCAGCTGTGGCTCAAAGCCTTGAGAAGCAGGATATTATTATAAATATCAAGTGTATGCCCTGGCGAAGGTGAAGCCCAAGGTATATGGGTTAAGTGTAATTAGCCTATGCAACCAATTTTACAAAAGAAAAACTGAAGCTGGGTAAAGTAATTTACCTAAGTTCATAGAGATAATAGATGACGGAGTCATGAATGAACACCAGAGATGTTTGACTCCAAACACCAGGATTTCCTCCTGTACCTTAAAGCTTCTCAAGATGTGACAGATTCAACGGAGCAGAGTCACTCTGCATTTAGAATATTCCAAACAATAATGATAAAAAGAACATACATTGAGCAATTAACATATACTAATATATGCTAAGTGATTTGCCTGTGCGACTGTGTGATTTACTGAGAAACTTACCAGTATTTTATTTTTTTTCTATTGTTTTTGCCAAAGAATGATGACAAGATGTCTCTATGCCCTTGAAATCTAGATTCCCCTTATCCTCAGAGAGAGAGTTTTAATAGGATTCATTGCCAAGTTCTCAGCCAATAAAGGGATTAAACTGGACTGTCCCAAAGGAGGTGCAAATGGAGACTTTGGGAGGGTAGCCCAACACTGGATTTTGTTCTTTAGTTGAAAGATGGGTAGGTTTGTGGATATCTCAAGTGCCTGGACTCTGCTTTCTGGAGATAACAAGTCCTTGTATGAAAACAGATATTTGAACACGTGTGAGAATTGGCCTTAAATGTTGCACCTTGAGCAAGATGTCTGAAGCTAAGGAATCAGCAGAGAGGAATATTGTAAGTAGATATCAGTCAGCCCAACCAAAGAAGGCTTGTTCAGTGTATGGCAAAGAAGCAGTCCTCAACTATTGTTGAGCAGTTAGAGGACTGAGCTTGCCACCCGTGTTTGTGAAGGTCCTGTATGTAGCAACCAAATGGAGCCAAGGGGGGAAATAGCCCAACTATGACCAAGAACAGCTCCCTATTTTTCTAGGAAGATGTGAGCCATTTTGTAAGCTCCAATGAGAATAACCCCAGTCAACAACTGGTACTGGACTTACTGATGTTGATAAATTGTGATGTGGAGACGCCTTTATTTAGAAAATAAAGAACCATGACACCTCTTGCACTTTGAGTGTCACAGAACTATTCATACCTGTTATACATGCAGTAACTCTCTATTCCCACAACACATTCCTGACTTTCTATATCATCCCTTTTTTACAGACAAAGAAACTAGACCTAGAAGTTGAGCAACTTGCCCATGTTGATGCAACTCAAAGTCTTTCTTAACATGCAGAATTCAGGCCTTTCAGGTTGCCAGCCTTATAAAAAGCACTGTGACAGTTTCATCTGCATGACTTGAAAACTAATTCAAGGAGTCTCTTACTGATTATATAAATAGATTGTCTCCCAGCATGAATAGGATGTGTAGCACCATTCACTCTTATTTTAAAAAAAAATACTTACTGATATTTAATTCCATATAGGCTATAACAGGGCTATTTACAAAGAGGAATGTCTTAGAATTTAGTTACAGAAATAGAATATATCAATAATGATATCTTTAAGTTTGGAGAGGGTATTACAGATAATAAATGCTATAGGAATTTGGACTGGAACACTAGTAGGTGGTGCAATGGAAAGGCCATTAGATAACGAGTCAGAAGACCTCAGTTCTATTTCTGACACCAACTGAACCATTCCTAGCTCTTTAACCTTCAAGATTCCTAATTTATCTGTGCCTCAGATTTGTCATTTAGAAACTGTTGATAGTAATGCTCCCTTCTTTTTTTACAGGGTTTTTAAAATTATATGTGCAAAAGTGTTTGTAAACCTATAATGAACCTTGTGAACAAATGAAAGATACTGTTTTAGGCCTTTTCATTAGTGCCATATCTTCATGATTCGTGATAACTATGATGATTTATGCATCAGCTTGACTAGGCTATTCTGACCCATTGTTTCATCAAACATCAGTCTAGATGCTGCTGTGAAGGTAGTTTTTAGATGTGAATATCATTTAAATCAGTAGACTTTGAGTAAAGCACATTCCCCTTCATAACATGGGTAGGCCATCCAATCAGTTGAAAACCTTAAGAAAGAATCTGAAGTCCCTACCCCACCAAAAAAGGCAATTTTGCCTCCATACTGACTTCAGAGTCAAGACTACAACATCAACTCATGAAAGAATTGCCAGCCTTACCCATCAACCCTTCAAATAGCATATTTAGCAGTCTCTACATTATGAGTCAATTCTTTGAAATAAATCTTTTTCAGCAACCAATATGGGGTATGCATACATGTATGTATACATACTTATGTGTATACCTGACACAAACACAGATACACACACATTCACACACACACACATATACACACACATCCTGTTTGTTCTGTTTCTCTGGAGAATGCTGACTAATGTAATAGCTGCTCTGAATGAAGAACTTACTTTGACAAAAAAATGTGGAAAGCACTCAAAGGAACTTCAGAAAGTACTATTTTACTCTCAATATATTTTTAGTTGGTCAATTTTTGAAAATAAAGTATATTTCATAATAATATCTTCCATGACTCCTATGAAATATGCACACTTAATACACCCAAGTAGGAAATACAATAAAACAAGAATGTGTGCATTGTTTGAGTAGCTGATTTGTCTTTTGGGAACTGAGTATGTGTCTTTGCTCAAGGCATTCCCTGCATTAGACCTGTCTTCCCAGTCACCCTTTGTTCAAATGGGATGTAACCCATTCTTTTCAGCACAATTTAATGACCCTTCTATGCAGAAATGCCCAATTCCTCTAGCTGCAAGTGGTTACTACCTCCTTTGAACTCCATTCCCCTTTTAGTATTCATCATGCTATGTTCTGAATTATAGTCATCTGTGTGCTTGTGTTGTTCCCACCTCTAAAAATAACAATCTTCTTGAGGATCTAATAAATCATGGTTTTCATCAGAGCCTACTCTAGGTCCTTGCCTATGGCATCTTGATAAATATATACTGAATAAATAAAACTTTGCGAGTCATTTTGGTTTCTGGACTTGAAGTTATTCTCTCCGATTTGTGCAATAACAAGTCCTATAAAAAACTTCTATCGGAGTGACTGTAATCTTTTATGTACAGTAGTAGTCTGGTGGTGAGTATTTATTAGGTAGTAAAGGAGTGAACAGTAACTGCATGGGGATTTAGGTATGATCTTGAAAGTTGGCTTAAAATGACATTTTAAATGAGGGAATTTTATGAGCAGAGGTAGTAAAATCGCACAGGCTTTGAAGTATACTCCAGTAACTGTACAATAACCAAGGTACTTCCTTGTTCTCCCACGGCATGTTCCTGGCATATCACTGATATAAACTCACTGCTAAATATGTAACAAAAGCAAAGTGCAAGTGTCTGTGTACCCATCAAATATTTCACTTTCAAAGATAGTCCTGTGCCCTCAGTGAACAGTGTGTACTTTCCATCCAAATTTGGAAACTTGGCTAACTTCACGCAATGTGAATACACACAGTGGAACAGAGATACTTCTTAGCAGAGAAAAACAGAACTAAAATCTATTCTGTTTAGATTTGTTTATTTATTTTAAATAATTTTTATTTTTAAGTAATCTCCAGACTCAATGCAGGGCTTGAACTCACAATCCCGAGACCAAGAGTCGTATGCTTCACTGAATGAGCCAGCCGGGTACCCTGAGAGGAAATCAATTTTAGATGGAGTGCCTAGGTGGCTCAGTCAGTTGAGCATCCAACTTCAGCTCAGGTTCATGGGTTTGAGCCCTGCATTGGGCTCTGTGTTGACAGCTCAGAGCCTGGAGCCTGTTTTGGCTTCTGTGTTTCCCTATCTCTCTATTCCTCTTCCACTCACACTCTGTCTCTCTCTCTCTCAAAAATAAAATAAAAAGATTTAAAAATTTTAAAAAAAGAAATCAATTTGAGATCCATGAATTTTAAAATTGCAATTTAGTGTGTTTGATATCCAAAATTCTTTGTACCTCTGGGGGATGGGGGAAAGGAATTCATCAAAATTGTTCTTGAGTTCTCTTCAACTAGTTCTACATTTTGATGCATCTAAATTTCCTAAAACCAGAATTACTCTAGAAGACAAGAATAATAACTCACACCATACTCATTTCATTGATCTCCACACTATACTCAGTTAATTGATTGAATATTGACTGATAACATATGGCAGCACTATGTTGAATGCTGAGACTCATCGATGACAAAAACAGCTCCCACCCTCAAAAAGACCACTGTTTATTGGGAGGTGATGGAGATATACACCAAACCTACTGGTAAATCTTGATTATTGTTTAATATCTCCTTAATTTACTCTGCTGTCAATTCATCGTGGTAAAATAATTGCTTGGGGTTCAGGCCAATTGAAGAAGATGATAAGAGATTACTCAGAAGGGGAGTGGATAGAGGAATTGAATTATTGTTTGGAATTGAATTCCTGAGGTGGGTAGACACAAGGGTCCCATTCCCACTCAGAATCCCTGTAGGTGGCAGGATCACTGATGAGGAATGCACATAGTGCCTGGCGGTTCAGTCTCTACAGCTGAAGCCTTGCAAGCCTTGGGTCTGAGTTGAGCATGGAAGAAGGGTATGACCCAGACAACAGAGTAGTCTACCTTCAGGTAGGCCACATGGGCTAGAGCTGTGGCCATGACAACAGCACAACTAGAATGAACTCAAGTCAAGAACTTTTTCCACCATGGTGCATCTGTGTGGCTCTTTTGGTTAAGTGTCTCACTCTTGATGGCTGCTCAGGTCTTGATCTGAGGGTCATGAGTTCAAGTCCCACGTTAGGCTACACACTGGGTGTGGAGCCTACTTAAAACAAAAGAAAAAGAAAAAGAATACTTTCTTCTATGATCATGCAGAATGAACTACATAATGCCCTCTGGGAATCATGAACAATTTCAAAGAAGGGTTCTCTAGTCATTAATATAAAAGGTATTGAGAAGAGAGGTCAAAGCAAGATTCATTTTCATGTTTTAAAATAAGGTAATATGATTTTTGTTTTAACCAAGTCTCATGTGGCAAATTTACATCCCTTATATATGCTGTAAGACGTACTAAAATACGGAGTGTCCTATGTGCTAGAGATACTCATAGGAATAAGCAACTACAGTATTTCTAGATTTTAAAATTTGTTTGGCCATCTTAGCATTTTTTATTGGAACATTTCTTAAACTGATGCATATCTTTAATATTCTCTTGGCTTCAATTTACCCAAAAAATGTTGATGTTCTAGGATTAAGAAAATATCATTATTCCCTCTAGGGAACTAAGAGGGAAAAGAAGGTATCCTATTGAAATTGATTTTTTAATTAATGAGAAAGTTGAGTAGTGAACAAAGTGGAGTAAAGACAGCATGCATGTAGATGGAAATATAGCAAGTATGAGAAAACCTAAGCAATATTGGTAGGCGAATGATGTGGCGCCTTTTTTTAACTAATACACAAAAACTTCTTGTTGAATAATTATTTAGAGAGTATGGAGAGTTACATTAATAAAGATTTTATATAGAAACAAATTTCTTCACTGACTGACTTCTACTGGTCAAAGCATAGTCAATATTCTGAAAATAGGTGACCACTTAATTGCATGCATATCCATAGATTAAAAATGTTTTTAAAGATGAATTATATCTCCATTCAGCAACATTGTGACCTGCATTTGGTCTTTGGAATTGTAGCTGCATTGGTAGCTGCTTGTTTGCAAGAAAGCTCAGCATAGACAGCTAATTCTAGCAAGGGGAGTTTTGTATTTTTATTTCCACTCAAGGGCATGCCTCTTTTGGCAGAAATGAAACCAGAAAGTTACGTTTTGCCAAGGATGACAGGTCAAAGCCTGCATTATCTGGCAATATATTTCCAATCCATGGCCATGCCTTAATCTAACTCTGAGTTTGAGAAACTATGAGAAGTTAAGATGTGTTTATGGGAAGGTGGAGAATTGAGGTAATAAAGCAAATTATTGTTTTAATGACCTACTTTGGGATACACAATCTTTCTTGATCCCCACATTATTATGATATGTTATCATCACCTCCATTTTAAAGACGATAAAAAACAAATATGACGAAGCTGATACTGAGGAAGCTAGCCTTAGACAAGGGTAATCAGATAGTAAATGAATAGAAAATGGAGAATAAGTCCCCTGAATCTTAACTGATGTACTGCCCACTACCCCATATTAGAGGCATGTGGCTATCCACCCCAAGTCAGAGATTATTTTGTTTGTTCAAAGAAATCATTATATTAAGTTGTTCAATACTTGATTATTCCTCAAGTATTAAAGCAAATAAAAGAATGAAAGTAAACTATCCAACTGGTTTAAGCTAGAAAAACACCATATTTCCTTTTGTTACACCCAACATAGGGGGCCTCTACACAGTTAACGGGCTCCTGGGTACGAATGGTGAGCGCTGGGGTTCATTATCTGACTTCTTCTAAGATGTGAACCATAACAAAAGGGACAACCACATAACTGGACCCTGTGACTGCCAGGGCCCCTCCCACATCCTGAAAATCTCCTGGTTTTCAATGGAGTTGGTAGCAGTTGTGAAAGTGAACAAATTCAAATCCAAGCAGTTGTGGTTTATAAAGCTCTTTACAGAGGTAAGGTAAGCAAATTTATTTGTAGCAAACTACATGCAATGAAAGTCCTCTAGGATAAACATTCCTAAATAAAGTTGCTGAAACACTGTGGATTTTTAACCACAAAGTAATTTCCTAGGAATCAGTTTTGAATGCTGACAGGCTTGTTTTCTTCCTGGTTTCTTCTGACCTCTTTAATTCCCTTCTTTAGCAACAGGAAGAATATTCCAAAATAATTCTTTCCATGGACTCTGTCAGCAGCTGTGAAACCTCTAAACTTCTGTTTTTATTTGGCTAGTCATTAAGTGAGGTCAGTGTTGGGCTCATGTCGCACTTTCTAGTCCAATTAAGCAGTTTCTCCACTGGCGAAAAATGTAAGATTCTCAATTACCAACACGCCAAGAGTTTCTAAAACCTTCTATGATTGCCATTATGTAGTCCACAAGGTTGCTAAATTTCTGACTAATATGTTGAACTCATGCATCTGGCAACACTTTAATTTTATTTTCTTCATTGTGTGTGTGCTTTCTTTTAGTTTTTCTTTGTCATCTTGTTTTAATAAATAGAGGGAAATTAAGCAATTTGAAAAAAATCAAAGCTGGATATATTTTAAAATACCAGATAAATTATTTATGATACAGATAGGACACTAAAGCAAATAACATTTAAACCACAGAATTAAACCCTCCTTAACAATTATGCTCTGCTGCTCTTACATGGACACACAAATGTACACTTTAGCAGCCAAGTACCTGGAAGGAAGTTCTTGCTCCAATAAGAAGATTAGCTTATAAACATATTTTATGACAACGATTTTACTGAAAGAGGGTGGCCAGATGCTATTGTGCACAGTAGTGATTCAGCATAATTTATCTCTTTGCTAGAACTTTAACACACCCATGAAATTTCCTCTTCAGGATCATGAAGAATTAGCCCTCTAACACTGAAGGGTACTCACCCATGTCATAAAGCCATACTAATAAGAATCACAGGCAATTTCCTCAAGATTTTTACATAGTATTTTAAAAGCCTTTGTATTTTGTTCCCAATTACGTTTTTATACTTCTGTTTGTTTGCCTGACACCCTCACCTACCCTATCAGTGTGAAACATGGACTTTTCTGGCATTTGTACAAACAATTCTCTTTGCCTAGAAATAACTTCTACTTCCTGGGTCGGTCAGCATTTTAACTTTCTTCACTCACATAGCACCTTCTCAGTGAAATTCTTTTCAGTGGCATTGGGTAAAGTTGAGAAGTTACTCTGATTTTTAGTGACACTTTATTTATACCTGTTTTGTGAACCAGACTAACACCATCTTGGACAATCCACCATGGCAATGACTGCTCTGTGACCCGAAGGCTTCCGAGCACAACACCGCCCCCAGCCCATACTTTTGTTTAACCACACCTTAGGTACACACTTAAAGCGTAATGTACTTGATCTACTCTGGAGATATGACTCTAGCATTCCCCTCCAGGGTGGTTCCCCCCCCTCCTCCCCGCATGTGCTCACTAACCTCTAGGGCTATAAAAACAGGTCTTATAGGAGGTGGGGTTATGGAGATCCCGTCTTGTGGTCACGTAAGACACGCTTCGGTTTGTAAGTCCTCTTAATAAACTATTTCTTGTCAAGCGTGACTTCTCAGCCTTTTTCATCGGTCTTACAGCTCCTTCCACCTTTGGAAACCATTTTACATACACCTCCCTTTCGAGGGAGCACCCGATGCAGTGTGTTATATCACCTAATGCAATCATCTATGCTCTACCACTAGATTAACTCCACTAACATTTATACAATTTTGGAAATGTGGCAAGAAATAACTAGAAATGCAATATTTATTTGTTTGTTTGTTTGTTTGTTTGTTTAGAGAAAGAGAGAGAGCAGGGGAGGGGTAGAGAGAGAGACGGAATCTTAAGCAGGCTCCATGCCCCCAGCACGGAGCTGATGCAGGGCTTGATCTCACAACCTCTCACCACCGTGAGATGATGACCTGAGCTGAAATCAAGAGTCAGTCACTCAACTGACTAAGCTATTCAGGCACCCCCAGAAATACTATTTAATGAAACAACCAATCAAACAAACAATAGAGGAACGTCCCTTTACAGAGGAGGCAAATCGATCCAGATATTTATGTGCAGTATGAGGATAACGATCATATCTGATTCATCTTTGGATTATCAGCATGAGGCCAGCACTTGACATATAAAAGACATATGATAGGGACACATGGGTGGTTTAGTTAGTTAAGCATCTGACTCTTGGTTTCAGCTCAGGTCATGATCTCAAGGTTCATGGGATGGAGCCCCTTGTCTGGCTCAGAACCTGCTTGGGATTCTCTCTTTCCCTCTCTCTCTGGTCCTCCGCTGCTCGTGCATGTGCACAATCTCTCTCTCTCTCAAAACAAATGAATAAACATTTTTTAAAGTTTAAAAAAAGAACATACGATAAATATTTAGTGAATTGAATCAGAATTTCAGAGCTGAAACTCAGATTATCTGGTCATGAATAAAATAAAACTATTTCTTTAAGTAGATATCTGTTCATGTCACTTACACTCTTGAAAAAGGCAAGGAAGTTTATAATATAATTTTTTTATTTCTTTGCATATGATAAAAATAACTGCAACTATTAGTCAAAAATCTAGCTTTGGAAAATTCCGCATATAGTTAATTTAGTTTTAAATGTGTTCTGTGGGATGTTAATATGTGTTACAGGAGAAAAGAAACTTCACAATGAAGCAAACTTAGCAAACATTGAATGAAACAAAGTTAAACAACTTTCTTTCTTTTACAACTTCTCAAATGCTAGTATGTGTTATAAATTTCTAAGTGGGGGATAGAGTACAATTCAGTTCCTAAACTTACTTGACCAAGGAATTGTTTATCAATGAGCATTTTACACAAAGGGTGACCATGTAATTTATTGCTTAACCTGGGACAATTCTGAGACAAAAAAGAGAGCAGTTAATTGTGCCAGAATAATAGTTGTAAACCAGGATTGTGCCGGGCAATCCAGGATGTACGGTCACGCTAATCTTATAGGATTCATTTTCTTTGGGAATACACTTTGGAAAATTAAAAAAAAAACTGAGGTAATACTGTCAAAGGACTAATATACACATCAAATACTAGTTGATAATAGTAACAGCTACAGGAAAATCCCAAGACTCTTAAACATAATTTTATATTTTTTATTTTTCTAGCACAAGGATCCTCACCATTTTTCTATCTCTTTCACTGAAACTGTATAATTTGAATGATAGAAGTGAAGGCAGTGCTGGGGAAGAATGAGCACAATGGAATTCCTCACTTAGCAGTTGTGATGGGCATTCCATTCTAAATAGTAAGACAACATAAACCAGGATCTCCCTCTTTACACCATGAGTATTGACCATATTGTAACTGATTTCAACTACAGAAAGATAGTGGTGTCTCAGGCTTTGGCTCAAGGGAAAAAAGGCTCCATAAACAAATCACCCTTTATGAGGTAAGCCATGTTCTAAACTGTCCATAAAATTATAATAAGAGTCAGTATGTACTTTTAATGTTCTAATAGCCATGTTTCAAAATGTTCTAAAATAACCAGTGGAATTAATTGTAATAATATTTTAATTTAATAGATTCATACTATTATCATTTCAATATATAATCAATATAAGAATATTAATGAGCTATTTTATTTTTCTTTTCGTACTAAATTGTTGAAGTCTGGTATGTATTTTGCACTTGTAGCCCATCTCTAATTCTGACTAGCCACATTTCAAGTCCTCAGTAACCACATTTGGCTAGTGGCTACCATATTGGAGAGTGAGTTCTAGAACTGCTTAGATATTTTGTGTTTGGCTGTCCAGGTAATGTCATATATTCTTAAGTGATTAATCTAAAAAAAAGAGTTACTACTTATTGAAAAAATAGGTAGTGAAAATAATAGTTGCTGGCATTTCTTATTTTCTTATGTGTTAAGTGTTTTATGTATGCTGTTTATCTGATGTAATCCTTGTGCCTACGAGATAGTTACTATTTGTATCCCTAATCTATAAAAGAGAAAATAAGGCTGAGATCAAATAACTTGCCCAAGACAGCTGGTAAGATAGGACAGTTTAATGCAGTGGATAGAAGAAGACATGCTGATTGTGCTCTGGCTTCCAATTATTGCTCTTCTCCTTAGCAGATGTGTATTGACAGGTTATTTACTAAAGCAAAAGTAACTAGAGTGGGTCATTTGGCTGGCTCAGTTCAGGGGTGGTGAGTTTGAGCCCCATGTTGGGTGTAGAGATTGTTCAAAAAAAATTAAAGTAACTTACAGTATTGTTGTAAGGATTCAATGAATAAACTAATGTAAGGATTTGGCACAAAACCAGTCACATATTAAGCTCAATGAATTTGGCTTTGTTTGTATATTAATATGTCTATTATTGTTAATGTTATGATAAGTATTATAAAGTGAGAGAACCAAGAACCAAACTGAGGTCTATTTGATTTTAGGATCTACACTTTGAAGGAGAACAAGAAAATCTTCATGCAAGCAACATTTACTTTATTGCAGCTAATTCCAAACATACAGAACTACTTATGGAATGATAGATTTTGATTTATACTCAAACGTGTTCATTCTTACTTTGCAAACTTCCCTCAGATGTGCAAAATGTCAAATAGATAATGACTATTCATGTTAAAAAAAAAACAGTCAATGTTAATCAGTTTGAATCTTGCAGAAGAAAGGTATTACATAAATCTATAAAACTATGATTAACAAATTTTAAGTAATTATGACATTTCAGGCAATTAAGCTTGATTCTCTCCAAATCCATAGCATTAAAAAGCTTATCCATATATAAAACCTTTAAAAATAAACTTTTGTTTTGAAAATCTTCAAATCTAGTTAAATATGATTTTATAGTAAACCTCCATGTAGCAATCACACAGCTTCAACAGTTCACAGCACAATTTCATTTCATCTGTACCCTCCTCACCACCACCATGACCACTGCTAGTGACACCACCATAGCTACCATTACCATCATGGTATTATTTAATTAATTAATTTATTTATTTTTATGTTTTTTTTTTTGAGAGAGTGAGACAGAGCATGAGTGGGGAGGGTCAGGGAGAGAAGGAGACACAGAATCTGAAGACAGGCTCCAGGCTCTGAGTAAGCATTCAGCACAGAGCCCAATGCAGGGCTCAAACCCACCAACCATGAGATCATGATCTCATGAATCAGCACTCCTGTATCCTTTGTTTCAATCCATTTTTAAATAACAATAACGTTTATTTGAAATGCAGAATCATAAACCCATAACTTGTTAATGTGAATAACATATTTGGATGGAAATGGCTTTATTTTTCAAACCACAAATAAATTAGCGAGAAGAGTGCCATTTCTGTACACTTTTGCAAATCTCTTACTGTCTGCTTGAGAGAATTTATCTGGATTTTCAGTATCTTTTTCTGCATTTAAACTGTTGCATATACTGTTTTGGTTGACTATGAAGTATAGGTAGTTCAGGTAAGAATTATAGTTAAAGTATCTCTGTCCTAATTATTTATGAATTATAAATTAATTTTAAAAGCTGTACATTTTTTACAATCACATTTGGAATTTTACAGTGGAGAGACCTAGAGGACACCACATTCATCAGGCTAATATTATCGAAATGGGATACGGACATATTCTCCGGATGTGGTGCCTGAGAAAATCACGGCATCACTTAGGTTGTAGTCCTGTCAAAGGATTCATAACCTGCTTGTAATCGCTTCAAAACTCACATCAAAGGACACAGTATAAAATAATTGGCTCAGACCCTTAAAACTATTATTGTCTTGAAAGAAAGGAAAAAGAAAAAAAAAGGCCAGGGAACTGCTCCAGATTAAAGGCAACTAAAAAGCAGATGGCAATTAAATGGAATGCCTGTTCCTGAAACAGACCCTAGACGGGGGTGCGGGTGGGGAAGAATAACATAAAGTTGATTGGTGAAATTTAAATATGCACTGTCTAATAGGTAATTGCATTGAATTGTGTTAAATTTCATGATTTTGATCATTGTACTATGATATTATAGGAGAATATTTTTTTTCAAGGAAACACTACCTGAAGTATTTGGGGGAAAAGAAGGATATAATATAATGTGGCAAATATAAAGGATGAATCTGATTCAAGGGTGTGTTATTCTTACAAGTCTCCTACAGGATAATTATTTCCAAATAAGCAGTTAAAAATAAAAATCACAATTTGGAAATTTAGAAATTCAGCTAACCTTCCTCCCACTTAAACTAACTTATCAAAGACTTATAGAAATAAATACACTAATGGAGAAAATTGCCCTAATTTCTTTCTTAAAATTTAGAAGTAAAAGCGAAAGATGGAAAAATGAGCTCATGATGGAATTAAAATAATTCTGTAATTCATTAGCACATTTTCTGAACTGAATACTTTTTATAACAATACAAAGTTCTGTTTATAATCAAAATGCACTTATCTAGGACACGATCTGAAAGTAGTTCACAGATTTATGGAAACAAACAAATGCTCTTCCTAAATCAATTTAAACAAGTAGAAAGTAAAAATTATCACATGCTACCAGTGCCTTAAGTACCTGGAAAAAGAAAAACTAGAAACTTAGATTCTATTTCCCAGAAGCTTATAATATTATCAAGCTAAAATTTTTTGTGTGAATGAATTAAAAAATAAAATAACTGGCATATGATTTAGTGTCCAAGTGTCAATTATTGGGCAGCCTTATCCAATGGAAATACAATGCAAGTCATAAGTGTAATTTTTAATTTTCTAGTAGCTACATTCCAACAAGTAAAAAGAAACATACTAAGTCTCAGAAATCAGTGTGTATTTTACATTTAGAGCACATTTCAATTTAGATAGCCACATTTCAAGTACTCAACAGCCCATTATGGCCCGTGGCTACTGTTTTGCACAGAACATGCATAAGTGATGACGGGAAAATGTCTTCCATAAAAATAGTACTCGAGCTGTGTATGGCTTAGAAACTGCATCCACGTGACTCTTTTGTAAATTTAACCCAAGTTTTCCCTGGTCTCATCTTCCTGGGGATACAAAAGAGTTTTCATTAATAGCAATTAATCAAATTTAAGGAGCCTGTTGTTTTCCTTTGAACTTCATGTGACAATGGTCTGTTGCAAAATTCTTCACCACAGTATTTTTTCAGTCTCCAGGGGTGTCTTGCCTGTCTTCACACCAACCCCCTTTCCAATCTCCCTTGTGAAGCCCTTTGAAGGATCATATGATCCTGTCAAAAGCTGGGTCTCCCAGTGTATCCCAAATCTTCCGTTTAGGGATCAGAAATGATACCACATTCTGATAATAAGTCATGGTTCCTGTGTGGCAGTGTGTCCTGCTCTGAAATGTAGACGGTGTTCCTCTCCCACACCTTGCGTTCTCTCGTGAAAATGCTTCTTTAGCTTCCGGTCAAAACACCTCTCCCCCAAGAGGCTCTGATTTATAAGAGATCAGGAAAGAGACATTTTGTCCACCGTAACATTTGTTTCTTTTAAAAAAAAATTAACGTTTATTTATTATTGAAAGACAGAGAGAGGCAGAGCATGAGCATGGAAGGGGCAGAGAGAGGGGAAGACACAGAATCCGAAGCAGACTCCAGGCTCTCAGTTGATAGCATGGAGCCCGATGGGGTACTTGAACTCAGAAACGGCGAGATCATGACGCATAACTGACGGAGCCACCCAGGTGCCCCCCATGACATTTGTTTCTAGCTCCCAGGCACCCAGGCACAAAACTTTCTCGAGTTCTGAGAGTGCAAAACAAAAATCCTCTAAAATCCATAAAAATCAGGATCTCCTTACACATATCCTACCGGCTTTCAAAAGAGACCCAGTTATGCCTAAGTTCTGACAGTGGATCCGGTCCAATTTAAAGGTGAGATTCCTATTATAGAAGGATTTGCACGTGAGTTAAAGTAATTCAAATGCAGAGACATATAGAAATATACCTTACTTTATGAAGTTGATATTTTACTGTAACTCTCACAGAAGTTGAAAATTTGGAAATTAACTCCTATTTAAAATGTATCATAGAACAGTATTATATGCATTATATGCTTAAAAGCCTCCAATTTTCTAGCTGAATGAAGTGGCCTGACCAGTGTGCACCTACACGTGAGATAAATGTGTTCCCCTCTATTTTCAGGTTTTACACCCCTGCTTAAGTGGCTTTTCATAGTATCAGTTCCCTAAGGAATATGCTATTTTAAAGATTGGTATGGGGAATTATTTTTAAAAGGAGGGAGAGAGATTTCTTTTGTGGCTCATTTAATAGGGATAAAAAAGAAAATAAAATCCAGAGATTGGGATTAAGATGGCTAAATCTAAGTCCCTGTCACAAATTGGCTGCACTCGGCATTTTACATATGACACAAAGCCTAATGACTCCATTCCCTTACTTACTTTTTGTCTTATTCTAGATGTGAGAACTAACAACCAAGTCATTGGTTATTTTCTATTTATTGTCCTAGTATGGAGTATAAAAAATGGACACTAATGGCATTTTTAAAAAGATTTATAAGTATTTCCTTTTTTTAAAAGATCTAAAAAAATTTTTAAGTAATCTATACCCAACCTGGAGCTCAAACTCACAAACCTGAGATTGAGTCGCACGCTCCATTGACTGAGCCAGCCAAGTGCCCCTATAAGTAGTTTCTTAAAACACTTGAAATATTTGATAGGGTGTCCTCTTGTTCAATCATCCACTCATTCAACAAGCACTTACTTAGCACCTACAGTGTAACAGGCACTTAAGCTAATTTCCAGGTATGTGGAGTGGCATAGACATTTAACTGTCTCTTATAAAGACAGGAAGAAATATAAAAACAAGAAGATGGGGGAGCACCTGGGTGGCTAAGTCTGTTAAATATCAGACTTTGGCTCAGGTCATGATCTCACAGGTTGTGAGTTTGAGCCCCACGTCAGGCTCTGTACTGACAGCTCAAAGCCTGAAGCCCACTTCAGATTCTGTGTCTCCCCCTCTCTCTGCCACTCTCCCACTCATGCTCTGTCTTTTTCTGTCTCTCAAAAATAAATGTTAAAAAAGTTTAAAAAAATAAAACAAAATGTAAAACTGGACTCAAATCTGATAAACCACAGTTTGTATAATTTCTTTCCTGTGCAAGTTAACAAACAGAAACTCAGCCAAGAAGATCACACAGACCATTTGTTCTATTAACAGCATAAACTTCTTAATTGATTGTAAATTCTAAAAAATCAAAGCACAAGTCTGAGCAAGAATCATGAAAAAGACTAAAGACTTTCAGTAGCGTCCATAATCAAGAATAGACTTAGACCATCATAAAAATATTTTACTGAGAGAATATAGGCTCTAATGACATAGAAAAATAAAAAGCCAAATCAAGACAACCAATGAGTCTTAGGAGACACCATGGTGTGTCATCAGTAGTTGGTATTAATTCATTTTCATGGGTGTTGTAGAGCCTGTCATCAAATCTAGCTCTTTAACTGTAACATTAGCGATCAGCCTCTATGGGGCCATCAGTTGGCAGGTAGTCTTCTGGGCCCTTCAATCTGCTTGCCCTTGGCGCTTCCTTTTGACTGCAGGCAGTAACTACCCAAGCAGTTTTCATTAGGCAAAGCTCCGTTTTAGGCCAATTTTCTACAATTTTGTTCCAAAGATACCACACCACCGGTTTCAGTTACTATTCCATAGTCACAATTTTTACACTATGTCATTCAAATAATTGGACCTCTGTGTTGTCCTGACTCCTTGGCTTCAGGAGTTGCCCATTCCTAACACTTAAGCCTCTGGGATTGAAATATTGTACCGGAAACATCATCGTAATTGTCAGACGGCCTAGTATCCGCCTATTGCAGATGGCAGCTGCGTCTAGGTGTCAGAGCATCACATGTCTGACCATGTTCTTCCCATCCACTGAGATGCCACACTTTTACATGTGGGCCCCACTGTTGCCTGGACTCTGATTGGATGTTGCTGTTATCATGGATTCTACCCACTAACCCACTCTGCTTCTGGTCTTAGTGACTTCTCTCTCAATCCAGGTAAATTGGTATCAGGTACAAAGTACCCATGACAAAAACATGAAAATACAACCAAAATTTCTAAATTGCAACTACTATGCTAACGGAAAGGTGAAACATGATAGCATACATTTACCTCTAGAATTTATATGGAGGAAAAATACAGAATTACAAGCATCTGTGAATGATGAGGCAAAGAGAAAAAGAACCACTAATGTCGACTGAAATCAAATATAATTTCAAGTATAAGTAATGGCTATAGAATTATGGGTGAGAGCAAGTTCCCCTGATAGTCAACAACTTTGGTTTCTCTCCTTTTTAGAGCAAAGTAACTACGAATCTATGAGGTAAAGACACAGATGTACATGCAATAAATTCAATATGTTTCATCAGTGATCATGAAACATCAACCGGGCATTTTACCATCAATCACAACATGGATCAAAAATAAGAGGGCCCAGGGTGCCTGGGTGGCTCAGTAGGTTGAGTGTCCCACTTCAGCTCAGGTCATGATCTTGTGGTTCCTGAGTTTGAGCCCCACATCGGGCTCACTGCTGTCAGCAGGATCCTCTGTTCTCCTCTCTCTTTGCCCCTCCCCCATTTGCACTCTTTCTCAAAAGACAAATAAAACATTTTTAAAATAAGGAGGCTCGTCTATATGCAGGATTCTCTCCCTTTGCAGGGCACCGTGTTGCTGAGATTCAAGCTCAGTGAGCGGGGAGGAAGCAGTTCTGCTATGCACAAGGTGCAGTTAACAAGCAAAGCAAAGGCTGCTTTTATTCTACTTCTTGGTTGAAGCTGAACAATTCACTATCTAATAGCAAGAAAGAAAAAGCATATTTAGAAATAGACTTTCTCTCCAGCCAACTCTTCCTAACACAGGAAATTTAGATTTATGATGCCGGCAACTGAACTTTTTATCTTTTTTCAGTCGATTTCTTGCTCACTCTCTTTCTCTAATAATGAAACTACCACTACCACGGTCATTCTCTCCCTTCTCCTTAAACCCTCATATTCAATACATTGCCAAATCCTGTTGATTCTATTCCTACTATATTTACCACATCCATTTCCTCCTTGATATTCTCAAGGCCACATTCCTAATCTGCATCTTCCTCTTACTTTTCACAGACTACAACTATAGCTTTATAACAAGACACAGACTCTCTACCATATGGTCCTTTTTAAGAATATTTCATAAGTAAAACCTATATACTAATAAGTTATTTTTCCTAAAGCATAAACCTAATCATGTACATTCTTAGCTCAGAAACCTCTAGTATGGTCTCGACTGCTTACTGAATAATCAAGTCCTGTCATACTTCAGTTTCATTGCTCAACACTCTTCTATCTGACTAAAGTCCCTCCTGAGCAGGATGACTACGTTTCATTATGTGACTGCACCCTACTCTCTGTCTTTGCCCACATTCTTCCCTTAACCTGAAACTTCCTCCCTGACTCATCCTGCTACCTGGCTTTCCAGAAGTGTCCAGATTTAATGTCATCTTTCCTCCCAAGTTTCCCCGGATGTCCTACCAGGAACCTCCATGGTAGATTGCTTGGGTTTGTTTGTTTTTTTGTTTTAATCTCACACATGGTAATGATTCCTAAATACAAGTCCCCCATCGTACAGTTGGTGACATACTTCTCTACTGTCCATGATGAAATAAGATATATAACGTGCAGTACATTTTTATGAAGGTATATTAATTTAATAATATTAACAAGTTATTCTGGTATTGGGCCCACCCTCACTTTCAGTTTAAGATAACCTATCTCTTTAATGATTATGTGAAAAAATGTCTCACTTGGTAACTATAAAATGTGATAAACTTACGTTTGTCATCTCAATTTTTTTTTGGTTAATTCTGATACAGAATTTTTTTTAATAGTTTATTGTCAAATTGGTTTCCATATAACACCCAGTGCTCTTCCCCACAAGTGCCCTCCTCCATCACCACTACCTCCCTTCCCCCTGTCCCTCCCTCTTCAACCCTTGGTTCATTTTCAATATTCAATAGTCTCTCAGGTTTTGCATCCCTCTCTCTCCCCAACTCTCTTTCCCCCTCCTCCTCCCTGTGGTCCTCCATTAGGTTTCTCCTGTTCTCCTGTTAGACCTATGAGTGCAAACATATGGTATCTGTCCTTCTCTGCCTGACTTATTTCACTTAGCATGACATCCTCAAGGTCCATCCACTTTGCTACAAATGGCTATATTTCATTCTTTCTCATTGCCATGTAATACTCCATTGTATATATATATATACCACGTCTTCTTCATCCATTCATCAAGTGATGGACATTGAGGATCTTTCCATGATTTGGCTATTGTTGACAGTGCTGCTATGGACATTGGGGTACATGTGCCCCTAAGGGTCAGCACTTCTGTATCCCTTAGATAAATCCCTAGCAGTGCTATTGCTGGGTCATAGGGGAGTTCTATGGATAGTTTTTTGAGGAACCTCTGTACTGTTTTCCAGAGCAGCTGTACCAGTTTACATTCCCACCAACAGTGTAGAAGGGTGCCTGTTTCTCCACATCCTCACCAGCATCTATAGTCTCTTGACTTGTTCATTTTAGCCACTCTGACTAGTGTGAAGTGGTGTCTCAGTGTGGTTTTGATTTGTGTTTCTCTGATGATGAGTGATGCTGAGCATTGTTTCATGTGCCTGTAGGCCATCTGGATGTCCTCTTTGGAGAAGTGTCTGTTTATGTCTTCTGCCCATTTCTTCATTGGATTATTCATTTTTTGGGTGTGGAGTTTGGTGAGTTCCTTGTAGATTTTGGATACTAGCCCTTTATCTGACATGTCATTTCCAACTATCTTTTCCCATTTCATTGGTTGCCAATTAGTTTTCTTTATTGTTTCTTTTGCAGTGTAGAAGCTTTTTATCTTGATGAGGTCCCAATAGTTTATTTTTGCTTTCATTTCCCTTGCCTTTGGGGATGTGTCGAGTAGGAAATTGCTGAGGTTGAGGTCAAGGAGGTTGTTTTCTACTTTTTCCTCAAGGGTTTTGATGGTTGTGATCTCAATTTTTAAGGGCAATTTCATTGGTCTATGAAATCCAAACATCTGCCTATCACAGTTTACCTTATTTTAGTAAATGATAACTTTTGTCCCTTCAAATCTCTTTCCCTTTTGGTTTTGAGGTACATATAATATTCCTTGAGATTATTCTTTGCAAAAGAACTATATAAACTATGAAGTAAATCGATGTTTGGATCTTACAGCCTTTTGCATGAAATGGTTGACTGCAATGGACATTGTGACAAGTCACCCAGATCCCCCTCCCAGGAGGCCTTGTTACCCCAGCTCCTAGAAGGGCTGCTCCAGCTACAGAGAGCAATCTTACCCAAGGTCATGTCCATTTTGTGGTAGCTTACATTAAATGACTAATTGATATCATCGTGGGAATACTCTAAAGGGCCATTTTATTTTATTTTAAAGTTTATTTATTTTGAGAGAGAGAGCATGTACAAGAGAACAGGAGAGGGGCAGAGAGGAAGAAAAAGAGAATTTCAAGCAGGCTCCGCACTGTCAGTGCAGAGCCTGATACAGGACTCAAACTCACGATCCGTGAGATCATGATCTGAGCCAAAATCAAGTGTTGGACACTTAACTGAGCCACCCAGGTGCTCCTACAGGGCCATTTTAGCTCCAGAGGTTTTCCTGGGATGAGGCAATACATACATTGAGTTCATATCAGCTCAGCTCTTTTACCAAACTTCTCTTTTACTTTAGAAAATATTTACCTTTCTATAGGTATATATGGTGTGGGTAGAACTGACCCATCTCCGCTGAGTGCATGGCCCAAACTTTACCAGTTAGAAAGAACACTGCACCCCTCATGCCACAGTGATTGGTTAAGCAATGAGCAATTGACCCTGGGGGCAATGAGAGCGAGACTGAAGACTTCTGCTCAGATTGTGGGAACAAAACAGTTTAGTTTTTCTTGAATTGCTAAACTGGTAGGTGCTAAGTCTTGGAGCTGCAGGGAGCCAGCACATGAATAGAATTGCCAATGAACTATAGCTACAAAGAATAAATTTGAAATGTGGATAATGCAGGGCTGGGACCTACTTACACCAAGGAGCCCTAGATCCAGCTCAGCTTTAAGAAGTCTATCTTGGGGGCACCTGTGTGGTTCAGTAGGTTAAGCAAGCATCTAACTTCAGCTCAGTTCATGATCTCACAGTTCATGATTTCAAGCCCTGCATCAGGGTTTCTGCTGTCAATGCAAAGCCTGCTTTGGATTCTCGCTCTCTCTCTCTCTCTCTCTCTCTCTCTCTCTCTCTCTCTCTGCCAGTCCCCATGTGCATGCACTCTCTCTCAAAAATAAACATTTAGGAAAAAATGAAGAAGTGTATCTTGGACTTTTCAATTGTGAGCACTAATGAACCCTATCCTCCTGCTCCTTCTTCTTCTTCTACTTTTTTTTTTTTTTTTTTTTTTTGCCTAAGCTTATTGCACTTAGAATTCTACCACCTGTGATCGTGTCCTTTTTAGCAAGTTACTTTGAGGCAACAAAAGACATATACAATAAAGTTATAAACAGAAAATCAGAACCAAAATAAGTCAATCCTAAAACTTTCACAGCTCAGTGTTTTCCAGTGCATGGTAATTATACTAATGATACTTTCTGAGATGATTTATAAGCATGAGGCATATAATAACTTTTTATTTCAATAGCTTACTATTTATTTGAATGTGAATTCAAAATGTACCTAGCATATCAAACACAAGTGTTCTTTTAAAATATATTTGTTAAAGCAAAAAAAAAAAAAGATTATCTGATTAAGGTGAGAATATAAATTTTTTAAGGAGGGTGAGGAAATGGCAAACATCATGAAGGTATCATACAAATGTCAGAAATTTTGAAGCCATTGATAGTGCATATGATCAAGTATCAAATTTTCCGCTGAGTATCTTACTTGCCTGATGTGGGGCAGATGGGGACTTTGGGGGATGGGGCACAACTATGTTACAGCTATTATCAGAAAAGAGACATTGTGTCAACATTTCCCAAGGGCCTATTCCCTGCGACTAAATTCCAAAAGAAATTTCTCAGTAAGCACTTTTATAGAGAGGCTATGAACTCCTTTTACTTGAGAAAAATACCTCAAACAATAATTCTATAATCAATATAAAAGTGAATTCCTAATATCTTTTATTATAACAATCTTCTATTGAAATCAAGAGTTTTTAAACTATAACCTAATGCATTTGAAACTATAACTAAGTACATTCTCACCCCATAAAAGGTTTAAGTTAATGTGGTACAACTATGTAGCCTTCCAGGGATTGAATTTAATGCAAAAAATAAAAGTTAGGTTACCTAGGAACTGCGGGGAGCAGTCTTTTTCTAAATCTCACATCTCTTACTGGGTTTTGAGAGTATCTGAATGGCAAAAAATTATGGTTTATGCTGCCTGAGGAGGTTTTGGAGTACTGATGTTCTCTATTTCTAACTGAGTACAGACTGCTTTGAAAATCAAGAGAACAGAAGGCAACTATTATTAATAACAAAGAGAAAAATCCCTTTGTAATTTAAAGGGTCCTGTAGCAACTACAGTGAAGAACTTTTTCATAATAGGTAAGATATCAACCTAATGTCCCTCAGAACAGAATGAAAGTTATTAGTAATCCAAACCATAGTTGCAGTTGGGAACTAAAGGAACAGAAGGTGGAGAGTAGGAAACTTAAGAATTTGTTTGTCAAAGAAAGAGTTAGTAATGTCATTGAACATCAGCAACAGACAAATGAGAGAAATATCAGGAGTTGGCCTTGGAAAGCCTATCTCCGGAAGGAAATTAAATAGCAAAAGGAAGAATGGAATGATAAAAATTTAAATAGCAAAAGGGAGAATAGAATGATTAAAAAAAGAAAAGAAAAGGAAAGAAGAAACTTGACCTAACTGGAGAGAGTGAGAGAGCATTTTCAGAGAGTAAACCTCCTTGGGACCATGTTTTGCTACACTAAGGAAACAGGAAGAGAATATTGTTAGCTTCAGTCATAGCCTTGGTTTAAACAAGTAAGTATGAACACTAAGATAAAGACCTGCTCTATTTCGGTAGCGAATTAGCTGAAGAAATGCTGACTACAGAAAGAGGGACAGCAAAAGTAATTGTTCCTTTAAGTCTTATTTTGATCATTTAAATATTGAAAAGTTATGATTTTTTCTGCTTACATAAATATTTGCTATCTCATAGGTTAATTTTGAAAAAGACAAACTATTTCATTAGCAGATTCTACTTTTGAGAAATGTATAAAAACTAACAAGGGAATTAAGTGCAAAATATTAGAGAAAGAGACTGTAGTTCCCTTTCTGACCATATAGTACTGTCATATGTGAAGAGCAGTGATTTCTCCATCTAATGATTATGTGTTAACCCCTTGACTTACAAAACTGCCTAACATATTGTATCCTTGACAATGGTATACTGTCAATTTCTCTCTTTACCTATGCAGACATGGTCTGCCTTCCCTACCCCTGCCCCAACGTGCCATAAGATTATTTTATATAAGCAACATCACCACTTGGTCATCATCTCCATTCACCCTTAGAGTGACGACTCACTTTATTTATCACATGCAGCTTTGTTCTTTCAAAAAAACAAAAACAAAAAACAAAATGCAAAACTTTCCTTGAGAAATTGAAAGGTTTTTTGATTAATATATATTTTGAATGATGAATAAAGTGTTCAAAATGATTCGCTTCTAAGCCTTTGATGTTGCATTTTTTGCAGTAAGAACATATTCAGACAAATTATTTAAATATATGATACCTGGTCAATTCAATGCTATTAATGAGTCATTGCCACTTTCAAAAGAAAATGTTGCTTTCCTTGTTTATGAAATTGTTATGTATCAGGAGTGTTGAGAAAAAGAAGTAAAATTGGAGAAGAAGCTGCTACCTGGCAAAAGATCTTCCAATAAAGAGGAAAACTTTGAAGGAAACTGCCCGGCTATAGAGGTTGGCTTCAGTATTTATCTCCAAATGGGTGGGAACAGAAGTCTTAGTCATGATTCAGATACTTAACACTGGGAGGGCCAAGATTATTTAAAAATGTTTTAAGTTTATTTATTTTTGAAAGAGACAGTTAGAGTGCTAGCGAGGGAGGGGCAGAGAGACAGAGACAGAATCCGAAGCAGGCTCCAGGCTCTGTCAGCAAAGAGCCTGATGAGGGACTCCAACATAAGAGCCCTGAGACCATGGCCTGAGCCAAAGTCAGACACTTAACCAACTGAGCCAGTCAAATGCCCCAGGGCCAAGATTACTTAGAAGAAAAGTAGATAGAGAATTACAAGGAATCTGGAGTCTTTTCTTACAACTCTGAAGGGTCCTCCTTTTATTTCTCTCTTCCTTCCTTCCTTTCTTCCCTTCCCTTTTATGTCTCTTTAATCATTAATCAACAAATATTTATTGAGAATCTGTGCCAGGCAGTAGGAGATCATACATATAAAAAAATCTACATATGCATGTAAAAATACAGGATCCATCTCTTTCGAACCAAAGGAGGAAACAAATACAAACACGTCTGATTCATTTTAAGCTGTACTGGAATTGCAAGCAAGTTGTAATGGGGGCACAGAGGAGAAAGGGGCACCTCCCCTGGGAAATTCAGAAAAGGCTTCATAAAAGTGGTAAACACTCGATCTGGCTGTCGAAGGAAAGCCTGCCACACACACAGACCACCAAGGAAACAGCAGAGAGGACATCCAAGCAGAGGGAATAGGGTGTAAGAAATGGGGCCTGTTCAGGCAACCACGAGTGCTGGGCATGCCATGTGAAGGGAGGGGGAGGGGGAGCTGCCTGGGCATGAGGCTGGATAGGTGGGAAGGGAGAGATTCCAGAGGGTCTTTCCCTCTGAGTGAAGGAACTTAAACCTTACCCCGTGAGCAATGAGGAACCCCTGAAGAAATTTTAGTAGGAAGGGGAACACAATCAGCTTCTCACTTGCTGGCAGTGATGTGCAGGATGAATTGGGGGCAGGGCAGAAGACTAAAAATAGGGAGTCTCTTAAGACAGTCAAAAAATGGCCTGATTTGGGACACAGGAGAAAGAGACAGAAAAGAGGTAATGGATAGAGAACTAAAAGGAGGTAAAATTGACGTGATACCATGACACAGGGACATAGGACAGGGACAGGGTGAGGGATAGAACAGGAAGGTTTTGAAGTATCTGATTGGGAAAGAGTAGAAGGCAGTGCTGTTCACAAAGATAGGGGACACCCGCAGAGGAAAAATTTGGAACGAAGATCATGAGCTCAGATTTGCGCAGGATGACTTGGAGGAGCTTATCAGTTGAAGCTACAGATCTAGGCCTCAGGAGAGAAGTCCAGAGAGATATACGGGAATCACAAAGATGATGTAGTAAAAAGTCATGGACATTCATAGTGTCACTGTGAAGCACATAGGCCGTCTGTCAAAATATACAGCGTTGAATCAGCTTTTTCTCTCACTGACTCATGCAAGGTGTCTACATCTGAAAAGAGATGTTAAAAATATTTCCCATAAACCAGGAATGAATTAAATTAAATTAAATTAAATTAAATTAAATGAGAATGTATCTAAAGCACTCAATACGGTGTCTGGCATGTAATAAATGATCAATACATGCCTGCTTATATTATCCAGACAAATAGGATTAACAAAATCTATTCACCAGATCTTGTTAGGATTCCCATTATATTCAAGGCCAAAGAAAAGAAGCAAATGATACAACTCTAGCTGGGTGGATCAATATATTTTTTTAAGTTTATTTATTTATTTTTTTGAGAGAGACAGAGAGAGAGAATCCCAAGCAAGTTCTGCAACATCAGCACAGTGCCCGATGCAGGGCTTGAACTCACCAACTGAGATCATGACCTGAGCCAATATCAAGAGTTGGATGCCTAACTGACCAGACATCTGCTGGGTGGATCAGTATTTTTAAGATAGAGAAAATAGAGTGAGTGACTGCACAAGCAGGAGAGAGAGATAATGTACTGACTGATGGTAGAGAGATTGCAAAGAAGAGAGTATGTCAAATTCTACCAATATGTCACATAACTAAAGAATGTTTTGGAGGATTTAGTAGTTACCAAGTCTTTGGTGAACTTAGTCACTGGCATGTTAGGGGTGGAAACAAGTTCACATTGCCTGATGGGTGAAGGACAAAGGAAGAAATGAGGACACTGAATGTACATCACTCTTTTTAGAAGCTTGACTGTGAAGAGGAGAGATATGAGCTAGTGACTAAACAAAGTAATTTTAATTTTAATTTGAGAGATATTTGAACCATTTATACATTCATTGGAGAAAGCCAATGGAGAATAAAATATTTAAAATACAGGAAAGAAGGTAAATCATTGATGGAGGAAGATTACACAGAAGTATAGAGTACAACAAAGCAGAAGGCTTTAGGAAGAAGATGCTAAGCTTCAGTGAGCATAGAGATGCCAGACATAATGCATATTGAGTTACTTCTGTTGTCCTTGAAGGATAAGATTTGAGCTGCCTATGTTGGAAACAAGAAAAAAAAGTGTAACATCCTAAGCTCAATGGTTATTATGAGACATTTACAATAAAATAATCAGTGAGTTTTTTTGTGATAAGCAATTTTAATGGTCATCCCTAACTTATTACAAAGTATTTAAGATAGTCTAATCCATAAGTCATTAGTTCAGCAACCCTGGATAAAATTATGAACTTCACTTCTGGTTAACTCAGTTCTATAACGATCCAGGAGAGATCCCCTCCCCGCTCCCTGAATTATGACAGAATGTTCCCAAGTATCAGGCTGTGTTCTGAGGCAGGAAGTTGTAGACTAGAGTTTGACCTTCTCTTTGCTTAATTTATTCAATGCTGTCTCACAGTTGTTGAGTTCTTCTTACCTCTACTATTTGATAGCAAATAATAATAATAATAATAATAATTACCTAGAGCAAGGGTTAACAAACTTTTTTTGTCCATGGCCAGATAGTAAACATTTGAGGATTTGTGGGTTATACAGGTTTCTGTTGCAACTACTAAGCTCTGTTATTATAGTTTGAAAGTAGTCATAGATAATACGTAAAAGAATGAGCACGGCTATGTTCCAATAAAGCCCTAATCACAGCAATAGGCAGCAGTGAGCTCCGGCCATAGTTTTCGGACCCCTGCTCTAAAGCTTTCTAGAACCAAGATAGATTCTAGATTATAATTACCATAGGCGTTAATTTAGGGCTATTTCATTGCTAGTTTCCCAATTTAGAATACAAATGACAATTTCACCGCCTCTTGTCTCCTCCTGTTAGCTCACTGCATAAAATAACATCACTGACCTGTAGGTCTGGAGTTTTCAAGTATTCCAGGTTCTTTGGTCAGATAGATGGATGTGATGGGGAAATGAACACCACCAAATACAGAAGCCTGATACCGTAGGGACATCTCAGGCGGACGTGTAAAAATGTCTCCTTCAAAATAAAGGACATTTTCCATTCCTAACACGTCTCTTCAGTAAATAATGAGACTTGGTGGACCTCTTTGGATGGTTATGTCAATAGATATAATTGTCTCATTTCAATTTATTTATCCAGTGGTTGCAAACTGCTATCTTGGAGTGGAGCCAAGAGTAAAAGAAGGCTCACCATTAAGTTCAGCCTGGGGTACAGTGGTCTGCCAATGGTCTCTTATAACACAATTATAATGGTTATAATCCAGTGGTGCTTGGAGAGCCTGGGGAAGGTGTGAGATGCTGTGTGGACCTTCATTAAAACAGGAAATTATGACAGGGTGACACATTCTCCTGTGTGTCAGAACATTATAATGTGCATGCATATAGATCCCATCATTATGTAGGAACTGAATCAACACACCAAGTCAGTTTTGATGCTTATTAGAGCTTTCCTCTTTCATTGGTTCAAAGCCCCAGTTTAACTAAATATAAATACAATAGCTTCAGTATGAAGAGTATCCAGGTGAAAAAAAAAGTACCAGTATTCCATTGTGTATATCTTTCTACCTATCTTAAAGGAGAAGAAACGGAAACCTGAGAAAGAAAATATGTAACAGTTTTTAAACTACTTGTTTAAACTAGTTAAAATGTTAGCTTAGTCAAGGATCTTTTAGTCGCAGGTAATAGAACCTCCATTTCCCCTCCACCGCCCCCAGTAAGGCAAACAGGGAATTTATATAGGATATGGGCTTATTCCTCAGTATCCAAGAGCAGGAAGTCCTACTGGGGCTCAACTAGGAGTGCAGGCCACTCTTGCTTGGCTCTCTCTCTGGGGGTCATATGAGCTCGCATCTGTGCTTCTTTCTGTAAGTCTGCTGCATTCTGATTTCTCTCTGCAAACTGCTTTCTCTTCTTTCATGTACACAGTAAAAAATGACCTCCCCACATTCCTTGCATTTATATGCCCTAAGTTCATGTAATCAGCATACACTAACACCTAGAACATATGATTCCCAGATCTCAGGACACAAATTCAATTCGCCCAGCTGAGATTCAATTCAGCCCTGGTCCAATTTCCTATATTCGGAAGGGCAAGGTCACAAAATATAAACATGGTTACCACTACTTGGCAGTGTGGACATTAGCTTTTGAAGAAGAATCAGTATCTATTATGGGAAAACATAGAAGAGTAAAGATAGTATGTGGAATCTGATTATCAGTAAATTATGTGAAAGCTAGTAATGAGCAGAAACTCTGAATGAGAAAAGTCCAGTCAGGAGAAAATGAATTTAGAAATATGTATAGCCTACTGTCTCTGAAAGGAAACTCAGAGACTGGGACTTAGAAGACTACATACAACCTTCTAAGGTCATTTTAGCAAATAACATCATACCTGCCCTTGAGAATTTGCTGTCAGACCAATTTCTCAGCCTTCCTCTGTTCTGTTCTGTACTGTGAGGGGGTGACTCCCACAAAGGTAATATTCCCTGCTTCCAAACCAGCCAATTTCCAACTTGGTTCAGCTACTGAAAGGCACTTGCAGGACTGAAGGACCAGACCGGAGAAAGACAAGTCAGAGGATTTCTCCCCACTTTTTCCTGAGATGGCGTCTCTGACAGGAGAGAGCTTCCACTGAGTAGGCCAGCTGAGGAGTGAGCTACCTCTCAGTATCTAGGTATCTGGTTCCCCCCTCACCCTTTGTCGCTCCACACTCAAAACTCCAGTGACTTTCTGTTACTGCTAGTCTCTGTTTCTGTTGTCCTTTATTTGGTTTTTCAGCATTTCTAGCACCTGTGAAAACAACATCCTGGGTTAAAGTCATTCTGTCTTAATTACTGAATTTATGATTTCTTCATTGAACCATGACCAATATGAGTCCCTCTGTGGGTTTTTGACTGCCAACATTTCCCTGAAGTATCAGTACTATAGAGTTAGAGCCCAAGCAAGAGTCGAAACCCAAACCAAATATAAGCCTCCAAGATGCTTTAGAGTCTAAGAAATTATTGTTTTTTACTCATCTCTGGTAACAAGTGAAACCAAGATTAAGCAATGTCCAAACAGAGAAAAACGATTGGGCTTTGATGAAAGGAAAATTTGTATCCAAGTGTTATTTTCCCTTAAACATTTGTCCTGTTGCCGTCCATGTCCTGCTGAGCAGCAGTGACTGAGGCCTTTCACTTGCAGCTTATGCTTCTGGGCTGTCACTAGTGTATTCAGTGCTTTTGTGGGGATTAGCAAAAAGTGTCTCCCCTGGGTGACAGGCCCACAATGTGGCTACAGAGCGTGAACTGGATCTCAGCTCATACAAATCTAGAAATGCGAAGGAAAAATCATGGACTCAGAAACCTTCCAGGAAGGAACTATACTGTTGGTGTACCTGCCCCGTTGCCCCCGGCCCGTCCATGCACACAGCTCCCAGTGTTAAAAGTGTTGCCTGCTAATGGCTCACTTTTGCTCCCTTCTCTAGAAATTTGGTACTGCCTTTGGCAGGTGGGCATCACCACCCAAACTGCTCCCTCTTGCCAAAGCCAGCGGTTGAGTGTGTCATACGTGACACCCAAAGTGATTTATGCTTCAGAGCCCTATCTGCTGGATTGGTCTAAGGCCCGACTTCATCTGAGAAGTCATCCTCATGGCTAGTTCCCCTTCCCTTTGTAGCTTCCTTTATTCCTTTGTTGAGTGCTTCCTGAAAAACATTCCCTCAATAAATTACATGTGCCTGAATCCCTGTCTTGGGCTCTGCTTCTAGGGAGCCTGGCCTAATACAAGCACTAATTATTTGGCTCTTTTTAATCTCTAGAGTAGTACAAATAGATTCTGGAGAGTGTAATAATTTAAACAATAATTAATTAGTAATTAAGATATAGGGATTTGATCCTAAAACAAATGGAAAATTTGCAAGTATTGATAAGATGGCAAAATATTTTTTTGGATTAGAAACAAGAATTGAGGGAACAGAGCAGGTTGAAATGTTTTAAAACTTGATCTATACCCTATAGGGTTTTCAGGTTACACATGTTTCTATGTGTAAAGTACATATGAGCATGACTGAGTAGTTTGATCAACATTCTTAAAAACCTTTTTTTGTGGGAGATGTTTACACTTTAGTTCTATTTAGTAGTAATAGCTGCCATTCACTGAGCAACTATTTAGTGCCAGGCTTGTGGTAGCACTGTTATATACATTATTTCCATTTTACTCCCTACAACAATCAATCCCATGAGATAGGTTTTATCTCCATTTTACAGATGATAAAACTGAGGTACAAGTTAGTTAATTTGACCACTGTAGAGCTGGTCTTCGATATAGGTCTGTGTGACTATACTACCTACATTATTTTCAGTGTATTATGCTCTCAATGGAATTTTCAGATACATTTAATCAACAGCTGCTGCTATGTAGCAAACCAAATACACCCACATATTCTCTTTTACTTTTTTGCTTTTTCCATTTTTAGGCATAGATGAATGAGGAGTTTGAACTATATAATTGCTAAGGTCCTCTCCATCTCTAATACAATCATTTGAGCTGCATGATTTCCAAACAAGGAATAAAAACTTACTCTAATATAACCATTGACTCTGGCTAAATTAGTGAATGTTCAATGTTTTTCCTGATCCATTAAAAAAAATAAAACAAAAAACTAATAATATTAACTCCCAGCATGGGAAATTGAGAAGCATGACTGATTCAGCAATTATCAAGTTTTATGCAATCTACTTTTAAATATAAATGATACATATTAGAGTGACATTTCCATGAAACCATAGTCATCAATTAGCCATTCTTTTCTTGCTGAGATAATTAAAAGTAGAATGTTTATGCTCAGGAGATTGGAATTCTTACCAGCCCCTCTTGGAATAGAAGTGGACTTATAATAGGGCTTCTATATTCATTTTTATACCACCAAAGGGCATTTATAATAATGCAAAAATTTTGCCTATATTCTTTTACACACTGCCTTTTTACTCATTGGTTTTTTAAAAGCTGGATGTCTTTCAATCCAAAAAATATGGATTGATTATATAATTTTAAACTATAAAGGACCTTGGTAATCATTAATTCATCCCTTTCATTTCAGCAATCAGATATGGGAGCATACAGAAGTCGAGTGACTTTACTAAGATTACGTGGCTAGTTAATATCAGAACTCAGATTAGAATAGCTAATCCATTTGCCCTAGCAGTGTTTCACCAGATGTGAACAAGAAAGACATTGTGCCTACAGGTACTATGCTATCTATACCTTAAACTGACAAGCATAAAGCCCAGTGGTTTATTCAGAAATGGGAATGGGATTCAGATATGATGTGCAGAATGCTATATTTCTTATACATTGGCGGGGGGCGGGGGAGGAAGGTAGTTGCTGGTACAAGTAAATTTAACCTTCTGGATGTCCTCTCGAGGGTCAGTCCATCACAAACACCAGAAGGGCTTTTTAAAATATAGACTCATGCACTCTACCCGCATTGTTTCTGACTCCGTTTCTAACTCAAAAACGTGGCTTAAGAATTTATATTTCTAACAAGTTCTCAGGTGATTCTATTGCCACTGGTTGAGGGACCCACGTATTGGGAACTACTGGTCTAGCTCACCCAGTCTCTAGGGATAGCCAGTCTACTGACCTTCTCTGTCCTGGTCCTTGTTCTTATCCTAGTTTTTAGGACAACTGGGTACTGGACTTACTTCCAGAGTTGCTTTCTAGACCAGTTCAGGCATTGATTTACTTTTCTGACAATTGATTCATGCAAAAAGCTATTATTCCCAGAAATCCCTAACAACAGATCCCATATTTCTCCTTAACTAGCCCCTTGGATATTACTCAGGGGGAAAAATCACTTCACGCTCTGGACTTGAATTAAGTTTTCTGAGCCACCTACAATGGGGTCCATCCCTGTAAGCTACAACCCCTTTATCTGTTTCCATTAGGTTGTGTGCAGATTTTTAGGTATTGTATTTTCTCTCCAGACACTCTTAGAATACTACATAATTAGTACTGTGTGCAAGAGTTTGGACAAGATAATAAGTTTTCTTGTCTTGATTTCAGAGCATGTTTAACTATCTTCATACTTATGAGAAATATTCATAATTTTTCCTTGAATTGGGGTGATCATTTGACCTAGAAATGTACATTTATTACTGGATAGGTTCAGTGTTAAGGATAAGAAGATATCAAGATGAATTAGACATGATTCCAGCTTTCAGAGAGTCTTTGGGCTAATAATAGAGGAGAGACATTTACAAAGTAATCATATTTTCCAAATAGAAAATTTGTATATCACTGGCTTTGACAACATATTATGATATATTAAAATGACATACAATTTTAATGGGTTGGCAAAGAAGCTATTCATAGATAAATTATATCAACATCAATTATATCTCCACAAAAAAAAGAACCCCTAATTACTAAGCCTGAAGTAGAAAGCAGCAATAAAAACACAAAAATTATTGAAATAGAAAACTCAAATAAACCTGACCAATATAACACCACCACCACCACCACAACAACAATGAATATGTCCTTGATATGGGAGGAAGGATACGATAAGGAAGACCATATCTTTCACTTTGATACTTTTAGTGAGGTAATGGGGATACATGGCAGCTTTGAACCATCACAAGTATCCAAGCTGCCTACTAATTCGATCAAGGTAGATTGATGTTGAGCACATTATAATGAAGGAGCCAATGTCTTTCCCTTCTCATCTGAGATAATTAAATCGAGAGCCATTGAATATTCATTAACGTTAGAGAATGGTGGCGAAAAAGCCAGTAAGCAGCACCCTGGGAACTATAACGTACTTAGCTGTTCAAATAATTTCTTCAATAAAGGTATGTATTAGGTATCCGGAGACCATGCCATATAGTGGTAGTGACTAACACTGGTAATTCACTAGCACGAATAAGAATGCAATTTTCTACTAACATAATAGGAAATCAGAACGAATTGTAAATAAGCTATCTGTTTCTTAAAAAGTAAGCCCCAGAAAGGCTGGTACTTAAAATGAATTTGAAAGGAAGAGGGAAGGGAGTTTGCTGGCTTACTTTTTTTAAGATTTTAGTTGATGATTTCAGTTGATGAAAAACAAAACATTCGACATTGAACGAGAGGATGTACTAGGACAATTTCTCTTAAACATTGCTATAGGCAACATTTACATAAAAATGTACAGAAAGATTTTACAACGTGAACATTTTAAACCCAATGCACTTGGAGGCTGCATGGTAGAAGTGACCTTCATCACCCCTGCGGTACCCAGATTTGCTGTTGTTCTGTCTCCACTAGTCAGTTCTGCCAAGAAAAGCAGCACGTCAGTACTGGTAATTATGGCTACAATGGCTGCTGAATGCAATTGATCACAGCATGCAACTGCCTCCACATTCCCCTACAGTGATGAGTGTCACGACATTTTAAATTATTAACATTAGCAGGGAGAACAGGGTGTTTTGGAGGACTTGTAACAGCACATAAACAATGACATTTGTAAAGAAGAAAAGTGGATTAACAAAGGACCAGGACAGGAGAAATCTGTAAAAGCATAATGATAATCGCAAGGAATCCATCTATAAGTTACCCTAATGTTTTCTGTTAAAATGAGGACTTTACCTTAAAGGATCATAGCAAAGAAAGAAGAAAATAAAAGTAGTAGAATAGATTTTAACTGAGCCAAGGAAAGTCAAATAGAAGAAATTAAATTTAAGAATTGTCTTTTTGCTTATATTTATAGACACTTTAATACAGCATATGCATTTCGTATGTATGAAGATAAAATCCATACAGACTTCTTAACCTAGCTTATAAACTTCAGGATACTTAGTGGAAGGAAAGTAGAATCCTCCTCATTTTCTGGACCAAATGCAATCTCTCAAACTGGATAAAAAGAATTTGAGATAAGAAAATAACTTGCCAAAGAAAACACAGAGAAAGATATCCTGTGTTCTGCCAAATAGAGGATATGCTATCAAGAATGAAACTTTGAAACAAATCAAGCTGGTACTGCTTGGTCTCTGGCTGAACATGGAAAAGTAAAATCCTTGTATGCATGGTCAGAAGGGAAACCCCAAATATTGCTTGTTCACATGCCCATAAGGGTAAGGAAGTCATATTTCCAAGGTAATGTTCACGCTAACACTTTCCACATTTTAAGAATGGGGAGTCAGGAAAGAGCCAAAGAAATGTAATAATAACAATGAAGGGGTAGAAAATAAGAACTTAGACTGCAATTTTGTGGACAAAATAACCACATTTTAAGTTTTGAGAAAAAGTTAAAGAAATGATTTGGACTTGAGGGGGAAAAAAGGTCTATGGTGGTGAATTTTCTCATCATTTCTAAACAAAAAAGACAAAGACCAAATAGAAGAATTGCATCTAGAATTAGATAAGACACTTAATATTTCCTGAAAGAAAAAAAACAAGTAATATATTGTATCATGTATCTTGAATGTATCATAGATAAGCTGCTATATAACGATCGCCACTTCAGATAGCTGTGAAATTAGGTGATTAACTAGTTGTTACTTAACCTTCTAATTTCTGTATAAGTCTAATTACATGAAACAGAAGTTGGTGTATTGATTTTTTACTTTGCTTTTCTGTTTTGAGTGTCATAGCAACTACTGTATTGTAAAGGATGGAAAATAATTGCATATGTTAAAAAAATATGAAACTTTATAAAGTAAAAAAAAAATAATAATTAAAAAAAAAACAATTAAAACAACACATAGTCTAGGCTACCAAGAGATTGTAAAATGATTGGAGCCTGGTAGATCTGAGTGTGGGATAGATTCTTCAACTCACAGCTGCTGTCCTTTCAACTAGCCTCTCACAGCTGTGTTTTCCCCCCCACAGCCCTTTTGCACATCTCTCTCCCATCTTCAAAATAGTTTGGTGCGGGGCACCTGCGTGGTTCAGTTGGCTAAGTATCCAACATCAGCTCAGGTCATAGTCTCATGGTCTGTGGGTTTGAGCCCCGTGTCGGGCTCTGTGCTGACAGCTCGGAGGCTGGAGCCTGCTTCAGATTCTGCATCTCCTTCTCTCTCTGCCCCTCCTCCACTAGCATGGTCTCTGTCTCTCAAAAGTAAATAAACAATAAAAATTAAAAAAAAAATAGTTTGGTGCTCTACAAGCTTTTAAAATCTAGCATTTCAGCATAAAAATTGCTTTCAGTTTTTATTAACTAATAAGATTAATATTAGAAAATATATTAGAAAATATTATCTACTGTAAAGAGAATATTAGAAACTAATATGATTGTCTCTAGATTTATAGTTTTAAAAAGTTTTGTAAATTTGGCACACTGGGACATATATGTCCATGTGGCATAACATATAGCCTAATTAGAAATCCTGGGGGTGCCTGGGTGGCTCAGTTGGTTAAGTGTTCAACTTCAGCTCAGGTCATGATCTCACGGTTTGTGGGTTCAAACCCCGCATCGGTCTCTGTGCTGAACGTTTGCTCAGAGCGTGGAGTTGCTTCAGATTGTGTGTCTCCTTCTCTCTCTGCACCTCCTCTGCTCATGCTCTGTCTCACACTCTCTCTGATATAAATAAATGTAAAAATAAAAAAAATTAAGAAATTCTGCTCACAAAGAAATGATGCCCCTAACTCACCACTACATATTTGGAGAATTACACAGAGTTCTAATGCAAAGGACAGTTTTTGGAACAAAAACTTAGATGGAACAAAGATAAAAATACACATTGCACCTCAACTCTTGATTGTTAGCTAAGGGAAAGCAGACCATGGGCAAAGGAAAGGAGACCACAGGCAAGGATGGTCAATGATGAACAAGTAATATTTGAGTAACCACTATGTATCAAGTATTTCACATATGTTTTGTTCGTAATTTTTACAACTTTGAAGCAGGTTTAATTATCTCTTTGCGACACCTTTATTAAATAGAAACTATTTTCATTTTACAGATGAAGAAACAGACTTAGAGCAGCAACTTGTCTAAGGCCCGTAAAGTTACATATCTACATGGCAGAACAAGAATTCCCCATTAGGCCGATCTGATCTGAAGCCTGTATTTGTTACTACCCTGGTTCACAGTTTTGACCATATTAAGATTCTAATTTCTCTTATTTGTCAAGAATTTGTAGTGCTTCCTGTTGTCACAGTGGTTTTAATTTATAGGCACCTCACTTTTGATGCAAGAGACAAACTGGTTTAGTGTCTAGGTTTGTTTTGTTGGCTTTGTAATTCTGAAGCAATTCCAGGTCTACATTTCTACTGCTTCCTAAACTTTACTTTCCTAATTACTTTATAAAAGGTCAGCTTTCTTTTTTTCGTTTAGAGAGAGCAAGCACATGATGGGGAAAGAGAGGGACAAGAGGATGGGGGGTGAGAGAGAGAGAGAGAGAGAGAGAGAGAGAGAGAGAGAGAGAGAGACTCTTCAGCAGGCTCCATGTTCATCGTGGAGTCTAATGCAGGCCTTGATCCCAGGACGTTGGGAACATGAACGGAGCCCAAATCAAAAATCAGACACTCAACCCACTGACCCACACAGACACCGCTATAGCTTGATTTTCTGAAATAATTTTCCCACCTAACATTAATCAAGTTTAGTTTTGAAATATCCATATTTTATATGAGGACTCCCAGGAATACATGGTCGCATTCCTTTCTAGATTTATTCCTACTTAGCTAGCTTCGTAAGGGCAGCTTTAATTTTAAAATTTTATAATATTTTCAAAGTGATTGATAATGGCTTACCAATCTCTTTAGTACATAGGTCATTTGTACTGGAAGCTATCAGAGACGTTAAAATCAAATGGTTTTACCAAATTTTATTTGGCATAACATGGACGTTAAGTTTAATATATGGTAACTTTTTCGTGTATTGAAATTGAATACTTAGTAAACCTGATAATGGAGATTATACAATAAATGAATAACGTTTAAAGTGGCAAAGTCAGATGCTTATTACCGCAGGGGTATTCTTTATCATTCCCATAGTCCAAAACTTCGTTTTACATTTGTTTAGCCCTTAATTTACTTGAACAAAGGGGGGCTTAGTTAACTTTCAATATTCTGAGGTATACACATTTAATGAAAATTCTTGAGATTTACTTCTAAGGATTAAATCACACCACGTATTTCCCTTTGTGAAATATCCCTGAAAGGGCATATTCGTTTTGGAAAGAAAAACAAGGTCTTTGGGGTTTGAGAGAAAGAAAAAGATAAGGGGGAAAAGGGTATTTTCCAATTCACAAAATGGGGAAAAAAATAGGTTCAGGGTACTTCAGAGAAAAGAGTTTGAATTTAAATGTTACAAATACATGTTTCCACGCAACACTCCAGGCGAGCGGTAGAAATCTTTTCTCCAACTGCGTTTGATTTTTGTAGCATCCATCAGCAAAAGCTCTCTTTCACAATACGGGGAGAGGCCTGTTTGTTCCTCCACTTCCACTGCTGAAGTTTGGACAAAGTTTGAGAAACCCCAGGCACCTGCGGCTCTGACCGAAACCACCGAAGAGCACAGGGGAGCGCGTCACGTCTTCCCAGTTTTCCGTTTCCAGATTCCAGACCTTTTTGACCTGCAGTGTGGACGTCCGGCCTCCGCGCCCCAGAAATAAGAGCTACTCGGGGCAGGGGGACCTGGGTCTGCAGTGACGCTTCGCAAAGGTGTGCGACCACAGAACAGGGGCGCGCGGCTCTTCTTTGCTGCAGGCCGCGGCCCCGGGGTGCGAGCACCGCAGGAAAGGAGGTTAGAGGCCCGGGCCGGTACGCGGGATCCCGGTCCCGCGTCCCACCGCGCAGTCCGCGACTCGGCCGGAAGGGGGCGGGGCCTCGGCCCGGCGCGGCGAAGCC
>NC_043701.1:26906247-26977005 GCF_006229205.1 Suricata suricatta
GCGCGCTCCCCCGCGTCCTGCGTCCTGTGGTCTCGTCCGCCGCCGCTGCCATGTTGGATTGTGCGGCCGCCAGCGCCGCCGCCGCTGCCGCTGCTGCCGAAGGAGGGTCGGAGGAGGAGTTGGGAGTTTAGCGCAGTCGCCAGAGTACAAGGACAACGACCATCCGGCCAGAACCTAGCCGGGCGGGAGCTGGGAGCTTCCTTTTCTCCGCGCGGCCTGCCGTTGGCTCCTCCTTCCCGTGGCCTTCTCCTCCCCGCGCCCGAGGAGCTGCGAGATGCTGCGCCTCTGATTGCCCTCCTCCCGCCCCTGTCACCGAGAGGGGAAGGAGCGCTCGCCTACTCGCCAGAGACGGCCCTGGACTCGCAGCACCGCCGGCGAAACCATGAGCTCCGGCCAGCAGCAGCCGCCGCCACCGCGGAGGGTCACCAATGTGGGGTCCTTGCTGCTCACCCCGCAGGAGAACGAGTCTCTCTTCACCTTCCTCGGCAAGAAATGTGTGGTCAGTGGCCGAGACCCGCGTCGCCACCCCTGACGTTACCTCTCGGGCCCGGGCTTGTGGGCCGGGAAGTGGGAGTGGGGAAGGAGGCGGGAGCGGCGCGGGGAGGGTCCGGCTCCCGGCCAGGCCTCCAGCCAGCCCGGCAACCCGGGCGTTGGGCAGTGCGGGCCGGGGCGGCCGGACACCGCCTCCCGAAGCGGCCCGTGAGCTGGGAAGTGTCACCTCCGCAGGCCTGCCCTGGAGCCCTGCCTGGCCGGGGCCAGGTCTGCGCCCTTGCTACTGGTTCAAACTTTGCTCTCAGGCCACAAGGGGATTTTATTCTTGCACGAGCTCCTCTGTCTTAAAAACCGGGCCTCTGTACTGGCCCTCGCTTCA
The DNA here is from genome assembly GCF_006229205.1 of Suricata suricatta. Classification (NCBI taxonomy): domain Eukaryota; kingdom Metazoa; phylum Chordata; class Mammalia; order Carnivora; family Herpestidae; genus Suricata; species Suricata suricatta. The sequence goes on from NC_043701.1 coordinate 26,907,119, forward strand.
CCTCCTGCCGCTTGATCGGGGAGGTTCCTGCGTTCACAATGGCAGAGGTTTCAAGAGTGAGTAGGTCGGGGAATGAAGCCCAAATATGAATGAAGCGGACCGGAATGTGGTTTTGAATCCCCCTTTAGGATCTCAGGAGGGAATGAAGCCTAGTGCAGCCGTTTCAGAATGAGGACAGGGAATGCTGCTGCTCCCCATTGCAGAGAAACAGCGTTTATTTCTCCAGCAGTCTCGACCAGGCCTGTTTTCTGCTTTCCTCCCAACTGATTTTTTTTTTTTTTTTTTTTTTTTTGCATTGGTGGGAGGAGGTGCTGCTCTCCCCACAACCATGCGCAGGGGAACCGCAATCTCTAGTAGTTCTTGGCCTTTTGGGGCCTGAGTGATTCTTAGGTTGGTGCTGTGCGGCCTGCTCCAACCCCAGATGGCCGGTTGGGAGCAAGCAGTTCTGCTGTGGGAAGGGGAATGTGTGTTGTTGACGGAAGCATTCATTACATTGGCTGCTGGCACTTCGGGGGGTGGGGAGGTTCTGCTCCGTGGTGTAGGCCTTGTCGGGCTGCATCTTACTGCGGTGGCTGGGTTGGGCCGTGGCTGAGTTTGTTGGAACGCTGTTGGGGTTCTTTCCCCCCTCTTTGCGGGTTAGCACCTGCACAGCATGTGCCACTGGAACCCAGGGAACGCCGACTGAGATGTCAGCAGTGCAGTGTCACCACTGTTGTTAGTGTTCAATCTGTCCAGCTAGGCTGCACCTGCTTGTTTAAGAGGTTAGGATGAGACAGTTTCTGGAAAGTTACCCTGTGCGTTAATTGTTAACTTTATAGCAATCAACCTTTTGTATCCTGCTGGAGATTGAATTATTACATTCAATTCAGATGTGTGTGACATTTTACTGATAAGAAGAACAAACGAAAGGACTGGCTTAAAATCAGTATTTTGAGAAACAACTTTAAAGATATCAAGCCATCCCCGTCCCCCCTTTAAACAGATGAGAAAACTGAGCCAGTGAAACCTAAGTCACGCACAGCAATTTAGGAATGTAACCCAAACTAGAAATCTGGGACTCCTGATGCCTAGTCTGTTGTACTTTCCACTACATCATGTTGTTTTAGAATGATTTTTTTTCTTACTTGTTGCTGATTTGTCTCAAAAAGTGGTGCTAAAGGAATTATCACTTTCCCCCCACCAAAACCTGATAAAATTGGAGTGAAATAAGATTCTTAAAGTAGCTCTGATTTTGTATATCCAGCTGTTACATTATCTGCAAATGAGAAATAATTAAAACTTTGCAGATTTATTAACATTTGCTATGTAACCTGTGTCAGAAAGGAAGTAGTTGTGTTGTTTTACATGCCAGACACATTAACTTTAGGCAGGAAGGACATTACAATTAAACATGAGTACCCTAATTGCTCTACGCTTACCTGTCATGTTTACTGGTTTCAAAAAATAAAAGATCTGAAAGAATACTGTCTTTGAGAAAGACAGCCTTCTTTCTGGTTACCTTAAGTGGATTGCCAAATAAGGTATCCGTATTCAGTGCTTAGTATCTTTATGTTGTTTCTTATTAGTCACCTTTACCTTTTGAATTTCTGTCAGCTAAAATCACACGGTTTAGTGACCTGCTCCTGTGGTATGAAATTTTTGTGAAGATTAATATTTGAAGTTTCCAGTTCTTTGAGAATAAAGTAAGAATGATATATTTTTGAACAATCCTTTTTTCCCTCTTTGCCAACTGTGTGGCTTTTTGTAGTTTAAAATAATAGTGAATTACATTGTCTTGTAAAAAAAAACATCAAAGTCAGACCAAATTTGTTAGGGAAGAAGTGCAGTTAGAGCTTGATCTAAGAATTCAAGAAATGAAACAGAAGTATAGTCCCAGTTCTGGAAGAGCTGCATTCTTTGTTTGACTCAACACATATATATTGAGTAACTAAACGTTGAGGTCAAAATCAGGGATGATGCCTGCCCTCAAGAAGCTTACTATGTCTAAAAAGGAAAACAGATGTGTAAGCTGATGAGTAAGTCAATACTTCACAGTGATGTATAGAAGGCTGCTTGTCTCAGTGGAAAATGTCTTGGCTTTGTAATCAGCACACCAGAGTTCTAACTCATATATGGTCTCTTATGACAAGGTTTTTGTTTTGTTTTGTTTTGCTTTGTTTTTGTTTTTGTGTTCTCTTGTTTTTAACTCCCTGTGGTAGGATTGGTTTTCTTATTTCTAAATTGGGATTCTGTCTTATGGAGTAGTTTTATAGATTAGAAGCATCATATGTAAATATAGGGATGTTATTATTATTATTATTATTTTTTGCAAAAGTTTAGGAGATTAAAAGAAAATAGTGGGAGAGAAGATGGGTAAAAGCTTTTTAGAATGGGTGATACCTGAATATGTAAGCTTAGTAGATAACTCCCAGGTGGGTGGGAGGAATGAAACAGCTTGGGAAGTTGGGGGCCTACTAATAGTTTGTTGTGGAGCAAGGAGAGTTTCTGCTCGGGTTCTCAAACTTAGGTATGCATTAGAAATACTGTGGAGATTACAAATTTGCTAAGCTGACCCCCTGCGTAATATTCAGTAGGCCTGAGGTGGAACTTGGGCATTTTTGTTTTTAGAAAGGTCAACAGGAGACTTTAACACAGATCACGGTTTGAGACCCACTGCTGACGGTTACTGTTTTCTGATAGGGTAATCTTGAAACACATTTGACTAAGTGTTAATATGTTTTCCTTCAATCTCGGGTACATATTTTGTTAGTTAGGATTAAATTAAAACAAGGTTGGGTTTTTTGTTGTTGTTGTTTTACTACATACTTTAACCTGTTAAGATATCAATGTGTATTTCATAGTTTTAAGAGAGATACAGTTGAGGAAGTATTACACTAGTTAGTGGGGGACCACAAGATCAGATATGACTTTTAGAAAGATTGGGGGGAAGGTGAAAGTACTGTGGAAGGTGGGTTGAAGGTAGTAGTGGAGACCAAGGAGGTCAGGTCGGTATTTACAGCAGTCCACATAAGATATGATGAGGGCCTGAATTAAGACACTGCTGGTAGGAATTCCAGGACAATGAAAAAGTCTCTACCAGGATTTCATCCCCCTTAGATATAGCGGGTGAGGGAAGAGAATGGGGTTAAAGACAGGTGTAACCGACCACGAGCAGAAAAAGTATGCTGAAACATACATACTGCACTGCATGGAAATATGCCTGTATATTAAACTCTAGATCGGCGATTGGTCTCATGGAAGAGGTGAATCTTAAGTAAATCTATTTTGCCACAGCTTAAAAAATATATTTTGTGAAAGTTGAGGTTTCATTTAAGTTATATGTAATACATCAATATATGTTATGTACTTTTACCTAAATAGTTCTGATGCACTTAATTAGCTGGTAGTATTTTCTTAGAACCATAAAGAAGAGTTAAAAACAAAATGAGGTCTTGTTTTGTAGTTAGTTCTGTTGTTTTTCATGTACTGCGTTGTAGCTTATTTTCTCTAGAGTATGTGTCATCTTGCCAAGTGGAGTTTAATATATATAGTGCTGAATATAAGTAAGAAATTAAGGATTGGGAAAAATAAAACCTCATACTACCTCTCTACAACCATCTATGGTCCAAATGGATTGAGGTTGGTAAGGTTGACTGCTGCGTTTCTCTGCCACGTTCAACTAGTTTATTTCAAGATTTAGTGGTGCTTAAGAAGCCGTTTTTATTAACCATCTTTAACCTTCATTTCTTTTGATTCCTCAGCGCTTGTTTTAACCTACTTATATTCTTTCCTTAGATTTTTTGTTTTCTCACCCTATGTATAATTATGGGAGATTAGACCTTATATGTACGTAGTCTTCTCAGATTTTTATAATATCTAGCATACAGATCACTGAATACTTACTGATTAATTATAATTGCTAACTCCTCTGTTCCCTGGGAGCTCATTCAGCATTTCTCATTGCTCGATCAGATCACGTTGTTAAAATCTCCAATTTCTGATGCAGGTTTTATCTGGACTACATCTTCTTTTATAAGAACAAAGTGTCAGTCAGGTGCTGAACTAATATAGGTGGTAACAGTAGAGCTGTCCAACAGTTACTTTGTTTCTGTTCTAAATTCTTAAATAGGTTTACAGGGAGAGGTGCCTCCATTATCATTGTTTTGATGAAGGCCTGAGTTAAGGCAGCATTGGTGGGAAGTTAGGGCTGAGAATGTATTTCACCTTGAGTATGGAAAGAATAAAAAGGTTAACATTTATGGGATTTGGAATATACAAAGCTGAAAGGGCAACCTTGTGTAGAGGGGAAAGGTGAATTTAAAAGTGGCATGTTGGGTAGACTGTAAGTATAGGAGGAGATTTAGAAGAATACAGGAGATCTGGGCAATGAATCCCTTATTTCTTGTTATTCTTAGCTTATAGGGGAATTTCTTAACCAGTCCGAGCCTTAGTGTTTAGATTTGTAAAATGGGCTTCCTTAAGGATTTGAGAGAATAATGTATCATATGTAGTGTTCTGACTGTTTGGAAAAAACGTGAAAAAATGGCATAAATGTGTAAGTTTTGACTAGAAAATTTGCATGGAGTGTTAGGAAATATTGACTAGGCTGGCATGGCTAGAACATGATGAAAATAAGTTTGAAGGGTAAATTAAGGCCAGAGTTTGGAAGAGTTTGTACTTTAGACTTAGAGGTTAATTAAGCTTTAGTCCTTAAGTAGTAAAGAGGCAAAAAAGATTTTTGATTAAAGAGTATCAAGATAGGAAGGATCTAGAGATGGGGGAAACAGGAAATTACATTCATAATGGGAATAATTTAGCCTAAAGTTTACTACACATTTTCTTACTCATTCTCTCAGCTGACTGGGCCTGGCTAAGGAACCTGCACTGTAAAGGGTTATGAGGGAGAGTCACATGGTCTTTGTGCACCTGGCAGACACCACCTATTGCTCATAGCATTTTTTCCTGCTGTGTCCAGATGTGGTCTCTGAATACTTAGCATACCCATACAGGTGGCTGCTACCAGTCAGTCCAGGTTCACACAGATGAAATCTAGTAGCATCCCTAGGTTATATAATGGAAATGTTGTGAAGGGAAAAAATGGCAATATTTAGATGGCTGTGTGAATCCCAGATGACAACAGAACCTCCTAATGGTATTAGCTAGATAGTAGAAGTTGTAGGAGTGGAGCTTTTGAAATCCTTTGCAGAATGTTGACTATTGGAGGTCTTGGGAGTGAATTCAATCTGTGAAGGTGCCAGTGCAGGTCAGGATTGCAGAGGAAAGTAGTCTAACCCATATTTGCCTTGGCCAGCAGGTGAGAAGAATGGGTTTCGTTGAGGAGTTGGAGGCAGAGAAATATGTCTTCTTTATCATCAAATTGGTATTATACATGCTGTTCCGAAACTTAACATTTTCACATATATTAATATATATTTCGTATATTCCCCTGTCCATTTCTATCTTGCATACTTTTTGTTGCTACATCCTCTATTTTATGAGCTTCTTGTAATTTCTTTAAATCTCTGTTGATAGGTGTATTAGTTTTCTGGGGCTGCCATAGCAAAGTATCACAAACCAGATGGCTTAAAAAAAGCAAATTTATTCTCACTCAGTTAGGAGGTGAGCAGTCTGAAATCAAGGTGTCAGCAGAGTTGGTTTCTCCTGAAGGCACTGAGAGACTTCATCCCTTGCCTCTCTCCTAGCTTCTGGCATTGCTGGCAATCCTTGATGTTCCTTGCCTTTAGATTCATGATTTTATAATCTTTACGTATCTAATCACATGGTGTTCTTTACCTGTCTGTGTCTTCTCTTATAAGGATACCAGTCATTGGGTTAATGTCAACCTAATGACCTCATCTTAACTTGGTTACATAAGTAAAGATCCTCTTTTCTTTGTTTTTTTTTTTTAATTTTTTTTGTACTTATTTTTGAGAAAGAGACATAGAGTATGAGTAGGGGAGGGTCAGAGAGAGAGGGAGACACAGAACCTTGAGCAGGCTCCAGGCTCTGAGCTGTCAGAACAGAGCCTGATGCAGGGCTTGAACCCACGAACTGTGAGATCATGACCTGAGCTGAAGTCAGCCGCTTAACTGACTGAGCCCCCCAGGTGCCCCTTAAAGATCCTCTTTTCAAGTAATATCATATTCATACATACAGGTGTTAGAACATCAATATATCTTTTTTTTAATGTTTATTTTCGAGAGAGAAAAAGGGGTGGGGAGGGAAAGACAAAGAGGGAGAGACACAGAACCTGAAACTGAACCTGAGCTGTCAGCACAGAGCCCGACAGGGGCTCAAACTGTTGTGACATCTTGATCTGAGCCAAAGTGGGATGCTTAACTGACTGAGCCACCAGACGCCTCTCAACATATCTGTAAGGTAGACATAATTCAGCCCAAAACAATAGGTATTTTTTTCTCTCCAAGTTTTTCCCTTTAGAAATAGTGTTATACTGAACATTCAAATACGTATTTTTATGTAATCTTTTGAATAAATCTGTTGAATAAATTCTTAAGAAATGATGTCAGAGGGCATGAGCATTACGAATACTAGTATATATAACTGCTGAATTGTTTTCCAAAGCAGTTGTTTCTAGACTCCATATATTCTCATCAACACTAGGATTTAAAACTCATTTTCATATTGGCAGATTTAATGGTCCAAAAAATTCTCTTTGGTTTGTAGTTTTAGTGAAGTTAAACATCTTTTTGTGTCTGTTGTTTTAGATATTTCTTCTGTGAATTGTTTGTTCTTGTTTTTAGATGATCTTTTCTAATGGGTTTTTTCTTAGTAATGTGAAGAATTCTTTAGAGATGGTAATGGTATATTATAGTATTTTTTTTGGCAGTTTGTCATTTATCTTTTGACAAAGTATGTGTGGTATTTCTGTTCATTGCATGGGTTTTAAAGGTTTAAAAAAAATATTTTTTAAATTCATTTTTGAGAGAGAAAGAGCAAGTAGGGGAGGGGTAGAGAGAGAGGGAGACACAGAATCCAAAGCAGGCTCCAGGCCCTGAGCTGTCAGCACAGAGGCTGATGTGGGGCTTGAACTCAGGAACTGCTAACACATGACCCGAGCCAACGTCACCGCTCAACTGACTGAGCCACCCAGGTGCCCCAGGTCTCAAAGTTTTATAAAGTTAAATATAATAATCTTTCTGTTATATCAAGTTTTTATTTAATAATGTCCTAGCTTAGAATTACAAAAGTATTTACTCAGTTTTCTTAGTGCTTTTATGGTTATATTTTAAACATCTTATCTTTGATCTTTCTGGAAATGATTTGGAAAATAACTATAGTAGAAATCCAGCTTTATGTTTTTACAGATGGCTAGTTATCTCTACACCATTTATTGAGCAATATTTTCCTTTTACTTATTTGAAATGCTTCATTTATTATTTACGAAATTACCAGATATACTTATTTGTGTCTATTTCCGAATTGTTCATTTATTTATTTGCCTACATATAGAATTTTTAATTAACATGGCTTTGTAAAGATGATACAGTTTGATTAGCATTAGTTCCTCATTACTCTACTTTTCGTATTTTATGGCTATTATTATGGGCCTAGGCCTTGTATTTTTTCAAGACCTTACTTCCCACCCCTATCCCTCACCCAATATAATTGCTTTCATTTGGATTAGTATTGAATTTGTAGATAAATTTAGGAAGAATCGACATTGCTTGGAAAGCAAGTCTTTTTGTTTACTATTTAAGTCTTATTTCGGGTTGCCTGGGTGGCTCAGTTGGTTAATCATCCAGCTTCGGCTCAGGTCTTGATCTCACGGTTCGTGGGTTCGAGCCCTGCGTTGGGCTCTGTGCTGACACCTAGCTCAGAGCCTGGAGCCTGCTTCGGATTCTGTGTCTCCCTCTCTCTCTGACCCTTCCCTTTTCGTGCTCTCTCTGTCTCTCAAAAATAAATAAATAAATAGTTATAAAAATTATAAAAACTAATCATTCTGTAGTTTCGTTACTTTCTTAGCAAGTGTGTTAGCTATTTAAAAAGATGTGTTAGAGTGCAGAAATAACGCTCACTTATTGTTTAAAACACACACAGTGCACTACACAGTGTCAAAAGTTAAAAACACCCCTTTACCCCTCTAATCCTCCAATACAGTTACGTTACATATAAAGCTCTTAATGGTTGGATGTGACTGTTTCCCTTTTTTCTTATTCATATGTGCATTCAATGCTATAAATGTCCCTCAAAGCACTGCTTTTGCTGGCATCCTACAAATTTTGTTAAGCTATATTTTCTTTTTCATTTTAGTACCAAATATTTTTTAAATGTCTTGACCATTTAAACCCATGTGTTATTTAGAAGTATATTTAACTCCAAATATTTTGAAATTTTTGATTGTCGTCTGAGAGCGTACTTGCATGATTTCTGTTCTTTTATTATTTTTTAAATATTTTTTATGTTTTTTTATTTTTTTATTTTTGAGAGACAGAGACAGCGTGAGCAGGGGAGGGTCAGAGAGAGAGGGAGATACAGAATCTGAAGCAGGCTTCAGGTTCTGAGCTAACTGTCAGCACAGAGCCTGATGCGGGGCTTGAACCCATGAACCATGAGATCATGACCTGAGCCGAAACTGGAAGCTTAACCGACTGAGCCACCCAGGTGCCCCTGATTTCTGTTCTTTTAAATTTAAGTTGTTTTACGGCCCAGAATGGGGTCTGTCTTGGTGATTATTCCATATGAACCTACAAGAATGTGTATTCTGCTGTTGTTTAGTGAAGTACTCTATAAATGTGAACTGTATCCAGCTAATTGATGAGTAATGTTGAGTCCTCACAGATTTTCTGCCTGCTGGATCTGTCAATTATTGATTGAGGAGTGTTGAAATCTCCAGCTTTAATAGTGGATTCATCTATTTCTCCTTGCAGTTTTATCAGCTTTTGCTTCATGCATTTTGATGCTCTGTGATTAAATGCAGACATATTAAGTAATATCATATCTCCCTAGAGAAACTTAATCATTATATAATGTTCCTATTTATACCTGATAATTTTCCTTGCTCTGAAACATACTTTGCCCAAAATTAGTATAGCTTTCTTTTACTAAGATTAGTATAGTATATTTTTCTCTATCCCTTTACTTTTAATTGCCTATGTCTTTAAAATTTAAAAAAAATTTGTTTCTTTTGGTAAACAACATTTACTTGTCTCTTTTTTTAAATTCATTTTGATAGTCTCTGTCTTTTAGTTGGGATATTTAAACCAGTTACATTTAAAATAATAATAATAATAATTTTTTTTTTGAGAGAGAGAGAGAAAAAGAGACAGCATGAACAGGAGAGGGTCAGAGAGAGAGGGAGTCACAGGATCTGAAAACAGGTTTCAGGCTCTGAGCTAGTGGTCAGCACAGAGCCTGATGTGGGACTTGAACCCACGAACCTTGAGATCATGACCTGAGCTGAAGTCGGATGCTTAACCGACTGAGCCACCCAGGTGCCCCTAAAATAATTATTGATATAATTAGATTAATATCTGTTATATTGTTATTTTCTATTTGTTGCCCTTGTTCCCCTTTTCCCCCATTCTTTACCTGCTTTTTTTTTTAATGTCTATTTTTGAGGGGGGGTGGGCAGAGAAAGAGGGAGATACAGAATCCAAAGCAGGCTCCAGGCCCTGAGCTGTCAGCACAAAGCCCCATGCACCCACAAACCATGTGAGCATGACTTGAGCTGAAGTTGGACACTTAACTGAGCCACCCAAGCACTCCTGGTTTTAATTGAGCATTTTATATGATTCTATTTTCTCTCCTCTCAACATATCAATTATACTTCTTAAAATATAATCAATCACACTATATATAATCAAACACTATATTGTCTCATGGGTGGTAGAAGTACTTTGTCACATAATACTTTCAGTTCTTCCATGTCATCCCTTATAATTTACTGTCATTCATTTCACTGATCTATAAGTCATAATCACTAATACATTTGTTGCTGTTACCTGTTAGAGCATTTATAAAGAAGAAAAAGAAAAGATTTTGTTTAACTGTCATATATTCCTTCTCTAGGACTTTTTTCTTTCAAGTATATTCAAGTTTCCGACCTGTATCATTTACTTCACAGTAAGGAATTTTTAGCACTTCTTGCACATAGACTTCTTGTCTGGTAGGAACAAATTCTCTCAATTTCTGTTTGTCTTAAAAAAATACTTTTCCACTTTTGAGGATAATTTTGCTGGATGCAGAATTGTAGGTTGGTGTATTTTTCTTTTAGCACTTTAAATATTTTACACCATTCTCTTGTTTGTGTGATTTTGAAGAGAAGTTTGATGCAATTCTTTCTCCGGTAGAGAACATTCCTCCAATAGGAATTTTTAGGTTTATTTGACGTCATCCTGAATGAATCCTTAGTTTTTCAAGCTTATGTTTGATGCATCTAATGATTATGGTCTTTTTCTTATTTTTGAGAAGAACTTAGAGAAGTTTGAAAAGCATAAGTTATTATAGTTCTTTATTTGATTAAACATACTCTGAATGATCTTAATTTCCCATGAAAAGACTTGAAAATAATGCTGTTATGTAGCTAATCAGTTAATATTCACTGAGTTTCACCATCAGGAATTCACTATTAGAAAATATGGAAATCAGGGAATTGGCTTTATGCATACACCCACCTATATCTTGGAAGGCTCTCTTAGGGCTGCTACATTTTTATTTAATTCTTATATTGTTGTATCTCTTTCTTCCTTGAGCTCAGAACAACCTGTTCATTTCTAAAAACAGAATTTTTCCACAGAATGCAAGGAAACAGTTTGAATAACTCAAAATATTATGTAAAATTCAGGTCTGAGATTTTAGAAAAAGATCTCTGGATAACAGTTGAGTGACTTATTTAAAAATTGACTTTTCTTCCCCATTAAAAATAAAAGTGCTTACTACAAAGACCTTCATTGTTCCATAATAGAACCTGGTAACCGTTAGCCACATGTGTCTGTTGAGCACTTGAAATGTTATTAGTTCAGATTGAGATGTGCAGTAAATGTGAGATGCACGCTTTATTTCTAAGACAAAAAAGAATGTAAAATATTTCATTAGGATTTTAATATTGAGGGGCTCCTGGGTGGCTCAGGCTCAGTTGCTTAAGAGTCTGACTTGGCTCAGGTCGTGGTCATGATCTAGTGATTCATGGGTTTGGCCTTGTATAGGGCTCTCTGCTGTCAGCAAGCAGTCTGCCTCAGATCCTCTGTCTCCTCTCTCTCTCCTTCCCTTTCTCTCTCTCACAAAAATAAACATTAAAAAATTTTAATATTGGGGCACCTGGTTCGCTAAGTCAGAAGAACATGTGCCTCTTGGTCTCAGGATCGTGAGTTCAAACCCATGTTGGGTATAGAGTTTGCTTAAATAAAGAAACTTAAAAAGATTTTAATATTGATTATATGCTGAAATGTCAATTTAAGAAATATATCCAGTTAAGTAAAATTTATTAAAATTAATTTCATCTTCATGTTTTTAATTTACATATTGGCTACTAGAAAATTTGAAATTGCTTATGTGATTCACATTATATTTCTAACTGTAGACTTAGGCAATTTTCAAGGTAATACTGATAAAAATGGAAATAACCTATAAACCCCATCATCCAGAAATAACTTTTATTAATGTTTTTGTGTATATTTTTCCAGGTTTTGGTTTTCATGAATTATTGAATGGTAAATGAACATGTGTACTTACTCTTAGAAAACACCCCCCTGATAAACACAGATGTTCATTTTTTATTGACGTTTCATGTCAGTAAGTATACTGTTTTCAGTGGACACATTCTAGAAGATTGACCAATTCCCTAGAGACAGTTATTTTTCTTCTCTTTTTTTCCTAACATTCCCCCTAACATTTGTGTGTATACATGTATTCCATCTATCTTCACAGACTTGGTCTGTTATTTTACTCTGATAATTTCCAAGAAATAGAATTGTTTAAAGGAATAAGTGCATTTAAAAAATTTTTTTAATGTTTATTTATTTTTGAAAGAGAGAGAGACAGAGCACAAGTGGAGGGCTGGGGGGCAGAGAGAGAAGGAGACACAGAATCTGAAGCAGGCTGCAGTCTGAGCTTCAGCACGGAGCCTGGCATGGGGCTTGAACTCTTGAGCTATGAGATCATGACCTGTGCCGAAGTCGGAAGCTTAACTAACTGAGCCACCCAGGGTGCCCTGGGATAAGTATGTTTAAAATTTGATTTTATCTTGTCCTATTGCACTGACCAATAATTTGTGCCTTTTATTATGACAATCTAGTATATTCTTTGTAGTTCTTGAAAGTGCCCAATTTCTATGTAACCTCACCTATGGACTATTTAATACTAAGTAACATTAAACAAATATAAGTAGCAATAATTTTATAATTTAATTCCATAAAAAATATTCTGATTTCTTAAGTATGATTTTCCTGAATCCTAGGTATGATTTTTCTAAGTGTTAGAGATTTCTCAATTTTCAAATGAAAGTTAATGAATGAGAAACTAAATATAACAAGGTACTTTACGGTCAGAGTTTATGTTTCTCCCTTATAAAGTGGGATATTCTGGGTTTGTTTTCAAATAAAGCAAGTAAAAAAGTTGCATTAATATTTGTTAGTGGCAACTTTCCCTTTATTTAATCTAGTCATCTTGCAAACAAGATTATGTCAAACATAGAAGTAATTAGCTTGGTGGTTTGTTTTAAAAACTCATCCACAATAAGGTACTTTTTTTTACTTTAAACCGTTGAGGTAGAGGTGCCTCAAGAGTCCGTAAGCATCTGACTCTTGATTTCAGCTCAGGCCATGATCTCATGGTTTGTGGCATTGAGTTCTGTTTTGGGCTCTGCACTCCTAGCCACAGCATGGAGCCTGCTTTGGATTCTTGCTCCTTCTCTGCCCTTCCCCCATGCTTGCTCTCTCGTGCATGTTCTCTCTCTCAAAATAAATAAACATTTGAAAATTGAGGTACAGGGGCTTCTGGGTGGCTCAGTCAGTTAAGCCTCTGACTTTGGTTCAGTCATGATCTCTCAGTGCAGGAGTTCAAGCCCCGCGTTGGGCTCTGCACTGACAGTGCAGATCCTGCATGGGATTTCTCTCTCTCTCTCTCAAAAAATATATATAAATAAACACTAAAATTTTAATAAATAAATTTTAGCTGGAAATTTGTAGGACCTAGAATAGCCACAATAATCTTGAAAAATTTTGGTTCCACCATACCTCATTTTTAAGGTCCATGATAAAGCGATAACAATCAGATCAGTGTTATATTGGCATTATGAAAAAGGTTCCAGGTCAATTCAGTGATGAAGGATAAAGAAGGCCTGGCTCCCTCTTCTATGGATGGAGGTAGAAGCAAATTCCTGTGATTGGTGGCTTTAAAATATTAGAAGAGAGCTGTTGTCATTCTTCTAAAAATACTGTAACAATAATTAATATGATTCTAAGAAAGACACTCCTTTCAATTTATTTGAGCTAATGAATGAATGCAAAATGCATCTAAATTCCATGCTGGGACTAAGTGTACATAATTGGAGAATACATGGCCCTTGTCAACAGAGGATGAACGGTATATTGGTGAAGCCCCCTGTGTAGGGACCTGTCACAAGTCATTCAGCGATATGTGCTTTGTTGGATGTGTAAATAAAATGTTACGGGATTATGCAGAGGGAGAAGTGTTTGAGGACATAGTGGAAAAACTTGGTCAAGAATGTGCTATTTGAACTAGGTATATGGAGTTTGAAAAGTCTCAAACATAATATTCCCGCAGAGTAAACATAATGAGTTAAGATGAGAAGTACGGTCTGTTTGGGCTTTTGTAGATTATTTGGCTTCCATCTGATATATACTGGGTTAATAGCAGGAGGTGAAGGTGAAGTTGTTAATTGCCGCAGGTTAAGAAAAGGCTTGAATCCTTGCCAAAAAGTTGGACTGTATTCTTAGATTTTGAGCATGAAGCTATATATTAAAAGATAATTGTCAAGAATTTATGGAGAATAAAAGAGGCAGAATGTCCTCTTAGGCTATTAAAATACCTCAGGCCAAAGGAAGGTATTGTATAAATTCAGATATACATTTATATGATTGTATATAATAGCATATACATATAGTGAATAAAGTTTCCTTTCTCATTGATTTTTATTAAGAAGTTGGAGGTATGAGAATGTACTTAATATAAATATTTACTTTAAGAAGCTAATTGTTAGTTAAGGTTCCTTGGTACCAATAACAGAAACTAGTTCTGGCTAGTTTACGCAAAAAGGAATTTATTGGCTCTCAGAGGGCATGGGATTTGGGACAGAACTGAACAGTGAAACTTCAGGAGCAGCAGGGGCTGGCAAGTTCTGAGAACAGCAGGGGTTGGTGGAACGTCTCTCCACTCCAGTTATGCTTTCCTTCAGCCCGTTAGTCCTGTGACTCAGTTTGGAATTCTAAATTTTAGGGAGAGAATCTTAATTGAGCTTCAGTACAGGTGCTTGTCCCTGGAGAAAGGCAGTAGGTCTCTAACATCAGAAGTTGTAGGGATTGGGGCGGGGGCAGGCAGTGCCTGCTTATGTTCTATTTACCATGTATATAAAAGTTAAGTGAAAATTCTATTAAGATATAGTACATGATTATTTGGTCTCTCTCTGACCTAAACCTGTTTTAGATGTCATTGTAAAACATAATTACTATTCTGAGGTGCTTTTTTAGTTACAGTTCTGATCTCAGATTTGCAGACCGTAAAGGTGTGAGGGTGTCTTTCATGTTTTTGCAGGCTGGGTTTTTTCTGGTTTTCCTTATTTTTTTAATTGACCAACTTGCTGAAAACAGGAAATATTAGTTCTCAAATAACTAGTTTCTGTAAGCTAGTAGTAGAGCTTTAAAGTGATATGATTGGAAGTATAGCGACTGATAATATGAGTATCATTATAACATTCAAAAAGCACATACATACAATGACAGACAATTTTGTGAGTACTTTCTGTATTTCATTTAACCTTAATCACCTTATGATAAGGCAGTTGTTCAGAGCACTTTACATGCATTAATTAATTTACTATATAACACAAAATGAAGTTACTAATAGTATCCCCATTTTTCAGATCAGGAGATGATAAGTATATGGTCACCTAAAATCACTTAGCAAGTGGGTGGTGGAATCCATCCCGGGGTCTGTGCTCCAGCCCTCACGGAATCTTTCCCTGGGACATCTGTGATTCTCTGTCCTTACTTTGTCCCCAGTCAGAATTCAGGGGTTTTGCAGCCTTTCCAGAGCACTTTGTTTTTGTTTTCATTTTGGTACATTTCGTTTGGTACATTTTCATTTTGTAGCATAGTTTGTTATTTTTTTAAACATATCTCCCTAATTAGGTTAATAACTCACTGAAGACAGAGACTAGCCCTTAATTATTTTTCTACTTTCAGTGTATGATAAATATCTGTTAAATTGAATTTAATACCGTATTCAAATTTAGTCTCTAGTTAACGACACATTTTGGAATAAATATGATTTTATTGTGAATATTCCTTTGTCTAGTGATCCCAACTCTGTTCTACCCCTGACCTTATAAATTCAGTGTCTTACTCTAATGAAATATTTATATAAAATCTCTTCTCTGGATTTTCCGGAGCAGTACTGTCCAATAGAACTTTTCATGATGGTGGACATATTCTGCATTTATACCATTTACTAAGTAGTCACCCATGGCTCTTGAGGATTGGAAATGTGGCTAGTATGACAAAGGAACTAAATTTTCCAGTTTTAAATAGCTGTATGTGGTGAGAGTGAGCTCCTTATTAGACAGTGCAGCGCCAAAGAGCAGAAGGAAGAGGAGTCCGCCAGCATCTTTCCACCTCCCATGTAGCCACCAGATAAGGCACTCATCTTGGCTCAAAATTAATTCGTTCCCGAATAATTTATGCATTAAAAAATAGAACATTCAAGTTACTAAATATTTATATGGGATCCAGGTCACCCATTCCATCAATAGAGAAAATTATTAACTTGCAGTTTTTGGCTTTATAGCACTTAGTGTAACATTAGTAGAATTAGAGGATATAAAATCCTAACATTTAACTTTGCCCCTCAAGTTTATGGTTTATTAATGGTAAAGATTTTTTAAGAGAAAAAAATAACATGGTGTGCCTTTTATTTTAATACAGTCTGCTTCCTACTCCTTTGTGGTGGGTGCAATCGAACATCTAGTTAGGCACGTTCATTCAGTTTCCATGATGATAACTGGGGGAAGTATTGGTTCATGCATTCTGAATCAAAAATGCCTTTTGAAACTGGCAACATTGAGCTTTCTGAGGAAGTATATAGAGTGTAGTTTAGTAAATGATTTCAAATGTTGAATAGATCATTATTGATATTTTACACTATAATTTTAAGTCTGAAGTTGTTAATAAAGGGTAAAAATTTTTATTAAAATATAATTGAAATACAGTAATGTATTTTAGGTATACAGTGCCATCATTCAACATTTATATGTATTGTGAAAGGATCACCATAATAGACCTGTTTACCCTACAGTGTGAATCTTAAAAACAAGTTTAGAAAGTCCTTGGGGCGCCTGGCCAGCTTAGTCAGTAGAACATGCGTGTTTTGTTCTTGGGGTTGTAAATTCAAGCCCTATGCCTAGTGTGGAGATTACTTAAAAATAAAATCTTAAAAAAAGAAAGAAAGAAAGAAAGATTCTTGCCTCTCTCCATTTTTTCTTTTCTGATTCTTATACATAATGTGACTCTCAAATGTTGAATCTAAAGTCCTTGGGTTGTATGGGTTGAATTTAAATTCAGCTTACTCTCAGATTAACCTCTTTGCATGTCCTTCCCAACCTTGATTGTGCATATGAAAGTCAAACAAATTAAATGTGTGTGTGTGTGTGTATAAAATATGATCTATAATACATGCAAAAGAAGTGTGTGTACATATTACATATATATTTGTATAATTATATATTTATATTATATAATATGTACACACATTCCTGTGATTATCTTTAAAAGCTTGGATAATTATGAATTGCTGCATATAGAATAACAAATATAGAAGACAAAATTTATTGAATCTTATTTAAACTTGCTTGTCTTGATTACTCATGTGTAAGAGTTCAGAAGACTCAAAGGGAAAGATTATGAAAGAAATCATAGACTTTGGCCTTCACTACAGACATAGGCTCTTTACAGTAGCCAAAGTTTGCTTTTTTATTACTTTATGCCTTTAGATATTATAGTATGTTATTTTCAGCAATGTTCACTTTTAATTTTTAAGGGAAGGCTTTTTGGGGCACCTGGGTGGCTCAGTCACTTGAGCATCTGACTTTGGCTCAGGTCATGATCTCACAGTTTGTGAGCTCAGGCCCCATGTGGGACTTCTCAAATGCTTTCTGCACAGAGCACGCTTCGGATCCTATGTCTCCCTCTCTCTGCTCCTCCCCAGCTCACACGCTTGCATGCACACTTCTCTCCTTCCCTCCCTCTCCCTCTCCCTCTCTCTCTCTCTCATTCTCTCTCTCTCAAAGATAATTTTTTTTTTAAGGAAAGCTTTTTTAAAGCTACTAGAAATTCTTCCTGGGTTACAGTTTCTAGATCACAAAGATCTTTTTTTCACCCAGACTTCTACCATGTATGACTTGAATAGATCTTTTTTCCTTTCTTTTGTGTATTTTCACATCAATATTTAACTTTTTGAAAAGCTCAAATAGTCACATGGTTTAAAATAAAAATGTATGAAAGTGAAAAGTGTCTCTTCCATGCTATCTTGCATTACCTCCTTCCTTCCCTGACAAAACACATGTGCATGTACAAAACAGAGAGCAACTGTGTCCTTTTTCAGTTTTATGCATAGTGAGGCAAATACTGATTCTAGCTCGTATTGTGCACAAATATTAACATACTATACTTTGATTTGACATCTTGCTTTTTTTCTTACATTACAATGAATCTTGAGGATTTTTCTTTATCATTACTTAGAGCCTCTTCATTCTTTTATTTTTTTTTTTAGCAGCTGTATTGTATCTCATTGTAGAACTAAATTGTAGTTTACTTAATGAGTTGAATGGGTATTTTCCTTGATGACCTAGAAAATTCAAGTTGCCTGAGTAATTTTGAATAAGGTTCTGAAGATCTGAATTAATAAATGTAATATTTGAAATATTTTGTTGATTTTGCTGGGAGTCTTTCTAAATTGTGTTACTGCTTTACTGTGGTTTAATACAACAGACCAAACACATTACTGAACTTATTTTAACTCCTTTATGATAAACTAGGTCACCTATGTGAACATTTAAGTTACCATATATTTTACTATGGTGTATTTTCTTGCTCCAAAGGAAATACATCATTATTATAGGATGCAAATTACCTATTATGCTGCATCTTAGAATTTATCCATTTTGACTGTTTTTAAGACTTAACTTTCATACTGTATGTTACATTATCTTTGATTATGTAATATTTCTCATCCCTACTATTTATTAGATCCTTTTATCTCAGTATTTTTTAGATATTTTGCCTACAGTTTTGAGTACATGGGCTCTACTGCAGTGGATTTATGGCAGATCTGCCATCCAGAAAACACTCACCTGGGCTTTCTTTCAGAGAATTTTTATCAGTACCAATGCATCAGTACCAGTGCATACTCCTGTACTAGCTACATCAGAGATCATATCTTTTCCTGTTCCAAGTATTTATTCATTTATGTTGAAGTATAGTTGACATACAGGGTTGCGTTAATTTCCAGGTGTACAACATATCCTCACTACCAAAAGTGTGGTTGCCATCCAATGTTATTATTGACTGTGATCCCTGTGGTTTTTGTTTGTTTGTTTGTTTGTTTTTGGGTGAGAGAGAGTGAGCGAGCACACGTGTGCACAAGCAGGGGAGGGGCAGAGAGAAACACACAGGATCTGAAGCAAGCTCCAGGCTGTCAGCACAGAGCCTGACTCAGGGTTTGAACTCATGAGCTGTGAGATCATGACCTGAACCAAAGTCAGACACTTAACTGACTGAGCCACCCAGGTGCCCCTGTGTTCTCTGGTGTGTGTGTGTGTGTGTGTGTGTGTTTTAATGAACTTTGAACTTCTCAGCAATATTTGCTTCCTATACACTTAAAAAATTTTTTTTTACTGTTTATTTTTGAGAGAGATAGAGACAGAGTGCAAGGGGGGTGGGGCAGAGAGACACAGGGGGCGGGGGATAGACAGACAGACACAGAAATCTCAAGAGGCTCCAGGCTCTGAGCTGTCAGCACAGAGCCCAGTGTGGGGCTCAAACTCACGAACTGCGAGATCATGACTGGAGCCGAAGTCAGTTGCTTAACCAAGTGAGCCATTTAGGCACCCCTCCCATAGACTTCTTAATTCTAGATTTCATTTTATTTCTTTAGCATTTTCTGTCCACGAAAAAATATTTAAACTAGGTTGAAAGGATCTAATTACCTAACCAGTCCACTGACTTTCAGAGACAATCTTCTTGGTAAGGCCTAGTGAAAATAACTGAAACTGACTAAAGTGCCTTGATAAGCAAGCTCATGTTGCTCATTTTCATAAACAGGATATTTACAGTAGATTAAGTTATAACTCTTTTTTTTAAGGAGTCATGGAACGGATGATATATGACATCTGAACTGAGGTTTGAAAGGTGAGCAGAATTAGGTAAAAGGAGGGTGAGAGAGGGTGTTTTGCCTTTGGGAGCAAAGAATTGAACTGGAAAATAGGAGATGAAAGAGGATAATGCTTTAGTGAAAGATGGTCCCATGTGTCTTCAGTACATAATGTGATAGATGAGAATGAGGCAGCACATGCATTTCTTTTTGTGATCGGGAACAAACTGCCTCCTGCATCATTGTGCTAATATTCTGCACTGGTCAGACCACAGGTAAATACTACCTGTTTCATCTCACTAGACTGATAAAGGCAGCCAGACTGATCAGGTATCCATGAATCAGGTCAGTTGAGGAATGACCAAAATAAATTCTTGCTGAAAAAGATGACTTGAGAAGTAGGGTTGTTGAGGGCACCTTTATGAAAAAATGTTATTACCACTAGACATATATGATATGCTGTAATTAGTGGAGAATAGTTTACATCTCCAGTTCTGTAGCATTGTAGCCCCAGTAACTAGTGCTGTACCTATCACATAGCAAATGTTCAACAGATATATAAATGAATGATTAAAGATTAAATACCTGTGAATGGGAATTGCCAGGAAAACAGGTTTAGGTTGAATATTTATTTTCTGAGTTGCTCAAGAATAAGAGTTTTTCCCTTCAAGTTGTGAATTCTCCATTAGAACAAGCATTCAAGCAAATGTTATTTAATCGCCTGTTAAGAATATTACGTGAAGAATTCTTACTTTGGGTGAAAGTTAACTGTAAAAGACTCTTGCAACCCATCCACATGCACACAAACACACACACACACACACACACACACACATTCCCAGTGACCTTTCAAGCCTTGTTTATGGAGTGGTTTTTTGAAGTTGCTCAGCCACAGTTTTCTTATGTAGATAAGGTCACTGCACGTTAAAAAGGTAGTACATTGTTTGGTTTGGCAAAAGGAATATTTTGAGGTAGCTCTTTTTTTTGTTTTTTTTTTAGATACAAAATCCTGTTGCTGCAATTGATTCAGTATTTTGTTACTGCAAATAAGGCACTCACATAATTTGGAAGGGTTCTCTTTAAAAAACAAATTAAAAATTAAATATAAAAATGGCGAGTTTAGTATGAGAAAAGATCACAACAAAAAATACCATTAACATCACAAAATCCAGAAAAATAGCTTATTACTTGTAACTTATTTCTCTTACTATTGACTGATACCCCTTCTTGATACTTTTTCCTTATTTTGGTTATATATTCATTGAGCACCTCTTTACATAACAGTGATTTTATATTTTCTATAGAAAGACCCTTTCCTCTTGCACATGGCTTGGCAAACTATAGCCTGCTTGTATTTGTAAGTGAAGTTTTATTGGAACATAGGCATCTCCAAATTATCTATGGCTGCTTTTGCACATGCTATAGCAGCAAAGATAAAAGAGACCAAATAGCCTACAAACCTAAAATATTAACTATCTGGTATTTTATAGAAAAAGACTCCTGCTCTAGAATGTTTGATCAAAATATTGATAGTTGTGGAGCTCAAAGAAATTTCCTTAAACTAGTTACTGGTAAATCTTTAATTTCCTTGACGTTGTTTAGAGGCTGCTTTTTGCATGGGGAAAACTCCAACTCTTGACCTCAGGTGGCTCAGTCGGTCCCCCTTCCCCAGTGTAGGAAGTTTGGTCTCAGTATGCTACCCCCAGCAGGGAGCTAGATAGCACTCATTCAGACCTTTTCCTTGGGGTTAAAGATTGCATCTGGATGTATTTTCTAGTCCAAGAGAGACAGATTATTTGCTAAGACTGGACAGATGTCAAAATAGTGCATCTTTGATGGAAGTACCAAGATGACCTCCAATAATAGCTACAGAGGAGCCCTTAAGCATGAGGCTGGGGTTGTTGCTCCTTCATGTGCTCCCCAAAGGAGAACAAACCAAATTTTGTAAGGGACACTTCCAAGTAAAGGATTCTGAAACGTAACTGAATTGACTTCATGGTAAATCTGCCTGGGTCCCCAGGTTGGATACCTTAACATCCGTTTGAAGGTTTTTTTTCCATAAAGATCCTTTTGCCTCATGCACTAGCAGTCCTCTATTTTTTTTTCTTTTTACCACCGCTAACTTCCCCCACCTTCACCCAAAGTAAGATAAACCAAATGAGATCAGTAGAGGGATAAAATTATATTAAGGATATGTAGTTCTTTGAAAATCATTTAGATGGGATAGGTAAAAAAATATAATAAATTAGGAATGGGGATAAATCAATGAGTGAATATAAAATGAGCATCTGATTGTGAAATTCATCCAGAGCTGACCAATATGATCTTTGAGAAATAAATTGACCTCTTCTGTAAAATGAAGGAATTGGATTACACTCCAGCTACATTTATGGTGAAGTGATATTGGGTTCAGGAACACTGAAATCCTATCAGTGACCAAAGTAACAACCTTCCACCTTCTCTTCCCAGACTGTTACTTTGCACAGGAAAGTGGTAGCAGAATAAAAAATAATATGTGTTATAACAAATAAATATATTTTATAATAAAAATATATAACATGCTTATGTTTTAAAATATAACATTTTATATCAAAGCATAATATACTTCATATATTTTATAATATATTTTATACACACACACACACACACACACACACATTGTTACCGGGGCTTGGGGCACACCTGGTCAATATTAAACCTTGGTCAGCTGAGGTGGTAATCCTAGGGACCTTCCTTCCCATCTGTACCTTCATTCCCTAAAAATTGAAGCCCACACTTCAGATTTTACCACACTTCAGGTTTTACCATAGGTTTTACTGACCTTGTATGAGAAAGGTAGACAAAGGGAAGAGGAGACAGAAGAGAAAAGAAAGAAGAAAAACTCCTTTAAGCAGGTCTACTTAAGCTACAGCGAAGGGAAAGGCAGGAGAGAGCCAGCTGCCCGTTTGCTGCCCTTCTCAGTGTCCTCGCCTGTTTGCAAACAACCCAGTCAGTATTGAGATCAGTATTCCTCTCACCTTTATATATGATTATTCTTCAAGTAGAAAATTAAGAGTATGGTAAGCTTTGCCATTTGTGGTTTTAGCATCTATAATTTTGGTTGCAGGTAATGCTAAAGATCTTTGCCACAAAATTTACAGTTTTTTGATGTATGAATTTAAATCACAGACACCATGTGAGATTAATGTGTGGTTATGAATGGTTTAGTGAGTGAGTCTAGTCTCTTATCTTTTAGTAAGGCTTTTGGATGTAAAATGCATTTTAAAAATGATTCCAAAAGAGAAAGTGCATTGATAGAGTGAGCTCTGAAACTTTTATGATTTATAGATAAAAATTCTGAAAACTTTACTGGTAATTTTAAGCACATGTCCAATGTAAGTCAAATGGAAGAAGAAGCTAGAACTATCTATAATATGTTAGTAGTATTATTTAAACTAGTCTCCTACGTATTGCTGCAAACGTACCACCTGAAAACTTTGTGACTTAAAGCAGTAGTGATTTATATTTTATGATTCTGTGGATTGGTGGGATGTTTAGTTCATCACCTACGCTCACTCATGCAGTGGCATTCAGCGGGCAGTGTAATGGGAACTAGGCTTGGCAAAGACAAGTAATATGATGGGGGCTGGCTCTGCATATGGTCTTTCACTCAAGATTTTTAGGGCAGCAATTCCAGGAGGGCGAGCCACAGTGTACACGTATTTTTCAAGCTTCTCCTGATATTTGTTGAAGCCCTATTGTTCAAAGCAAGTCATATGGACAAACACAGGGTCCTGGGGGATGAGGAGGGGGGAAGGATATACTGGAACTGAGATACTAAGAGGCATCAAAAACCATTACAGGAATGATAAACCACTCTACTACATCTCTAGACAAGGTTTCCAAACTGTACATGGCTGTTTATTTCTCTAAACCACAGAGTTGAGCCATGTTTGATATTACTTTAATATGAAATCTGTGACTTCATTCCATGCCCCTCTCTTTCTTAGCCCCTAAAACTCTGTAGCACTTTTTCCTGGTAGGGTCTTTGTTGATCTATCTGCATAGAATGCTATTTCCTCTCCTCTCCCCTCCACCCATTTTGCTCACCTGACTCATTCACTTTTATCCTTCAGGTAAATTGTCACTTTTGGGCAGCCTTTGCATGCTGGGTAGGTTTTGCATTTTTCCTGCATAGTGCATTTTTCCTTTCTAGCATTTGTATTAAGTATTAATGTCTCTGTGCCCATTAGAACTCATTTCATGAGGATCATGTCTGTAATAAATTTTTGTGCTCAACCTCACTTTCATTCCCACCCACCCCCATTTATCACAGATCCACGTATGTAGTAGGTGCTCAGTAAACATTTGGTAAATGAATATGCCTAGCATGGTCGTTTTCTTAAGGAGCTACTGAGGCCTAAAACACCATTTCTGCGTGATCCATAAAGACAGCAGCTGTTTTCTTAGGACTTTTTTTTTTAACGTTTGAGATTCTGATACTTACTGCTTTTGTCTGCTTCCTCTTCTATTCCTCCCAACTTTGCTTTTTAAAAAATTACAGTTTCTTGTGGAGTCTTCTGTCTTTGATGCATTTTTTAAAAATCTCTACCTTTTTCTCTTTTCCTTGTTATTTCTCATTGTGGACATTACCATGTGATAAAATCTACCCGTTCCAGAGTAAATTACTTGTGTTTCTTTTCCCGGATAATTTTTACTGGTACTTACCTATCTGGAGTTGTGTTTCTATTTTTTAAATTGCTGGTTTCTGTGTTGGGTGTTTTAGGTGGCCATGTAACCAAAGCATTGTTATACTTCAATTATTTAGAAAATTGCTCCTTGAGATCACTGCACAATTAAGTAATTATAAGAGTTCAGCCAAATTCCTGTTTAAATGATTTTTAATTTCTTAATTGAAGTATAACCAAATTTTTTATTTTTTAACTTTTATAATTCCTTTTATGTTTCATATTAAAATTTCATATTTATGATACGAACAGGACATTTCATGTGACTGTCTCATCAGAGTACTTAGAAACATATTTAAAACAGTTTTATATAATAAAAAAACTTAGGATGGATTTTCCTGGATTAGATTTTAGGAATTTGGGTACATACACATGCAAAAGCTGGAGTGTTTTGGCTATTAATCTAGACCATTGTGTCCACAGAAAAGACTTATTCAATCATGTGACTCCCCCCCACGCACACACTCAGTTTGGGATGTTAATTGAAATTGTATCTTTAAAAGTGATTTCCTTCAACAGCATTGTATATTTATTGGATTATTAAAATAATAATAGTTGCAGATAGTTGTTCACTATTAAGTCTTATACTTGGGAGGCAGTTGGTCAGGCAAGGATCTGTAAGACCTAGTATATCTTCCAATCTTTTCCCTGTCATTAGCTGATTCTATAATAAAAGAAACATCTATTTTCCTGATCTGAAATTCTTACTCTGACCTGTTATGTAACATGATTATTCTGATAATGTGAAAACAGTGTAAACTATAGAAGTGGTGGGTATTTGTGACTTAAGTCTTTCTTACTTAGGATGAAGCTCCCTTTAACAAGGTTGGTATAAGTGTAGAAGGAATTGGAAGAAGTAGTAGTTTTCTCAGTTTTGGGTCAGTGTTGTAGTGGCCAGTATACGTACAGGAAGCAGTGGCTCTGAGAAGAGAACCACCTTCCCAAGACTCACGGCCGTGGAAGGAGGTGGAGAGTCTTACACTTTTATGAGTCAGTTGGGCCTCAGAAGTTTTTAATTTCAAAATAATTTCATACTTACAGAAAAGTTGCAAATACAGTACAAAGATTCCTGCATATCATTCATCCAGATTTGTAAGCATTTATGACATTTTATTAGGGTTTCTTCTGTCTTATGTATGTACACACATACATAGTTATTTTCAGAAACAGTTGAGAGTAATGGCCAGTATCATACCCCTTTATAATGCTTCAAGATGTGTATCCTAAAATCAAGGACATTATCATAGCCTTAGTATCAAAACAAAAACAATTTTTAATTTAATAAATGTTTGCTTACTTGGAGCAAAGTGTAGGTGAAGTGAAAGTATATATAGTTTTGTAAAACTGTGTAGGTGCTTATGGGAGGTACTGTATTGAGTAGTCAATACAGAAAATTATTGTATTTTAGAATAAGATCTGTGATACAATAAGATTTACACAAGGTATTCAGAAAGAAGGTACTCTAGAAATGTGAAGAAAAAAAGTCATTTAACATAGGGAATTGGGGAAATAGTTCTTGACTGGTGCAGTCAGGCTAAGAGGTAGAAGTGCACGATTGAAGGACAGTAGGAAAGAGTCACATCCCAGAATTCATTTTTCATCTTCAGTCTGCCCTTGACAATGGAAGTTCTGAGGATGAATGTGTGACTGAGTAACTTAGTACTAAAATATCAGAAATGTATAAGATAGGACAGGTTCCATTTCTCCAAAAGTTGCTACGTTATTTGTTTCCCTTTAATTAACAAATTTTAACCCTAACATTATAGGGCTAATAAGAAACAGATTTCCTTTCCTAAGCACTTGTCCTTAGGTTGTTTTTCAATAATACATTCTCAGTTATGAGACACCAGATGTAACAGGGTTGATTAGCTGTAATTTCCTTACAGGAATAGCAGGAATGTTTTCAAAAACTTAATTAAGTCACTGTCAATCTAGGGCTTAAGAGATAGTCCTGTCTTAATATTTCTGTCATTTCTATATTAAATTTTATATGTGTAAGCTATTCTTGCATTTACTATAATTTTCCCGAACTAATCAGAAAGAGCTTTATATAATTTTCAGACTTTGCTAATTTAAGATAAAAAGGGCTTTCATGAAAGAGGCATATACTTAGACTGACATTATTGTAGTAGAATTTTGAAAATCCAGTTATTGGAAATAGCTTCTGATTACAGGTGGATTCTTCATTATTAAAATCCTATTTGTTTAAGAGTAAGGTTGATTGTGCTAATAACCATGTTTACATGGAATGTTATTAAACTGTTTCATAGGTCTTGATTTCTTAATCAGATGTTTTAAGAATTTGTTTTAAATTTATATAAATGTTTAAATGTGAATTTTTAGTTTTTTGTTAGTGTTTTGTTTTATTTGGGCTCACATATACATTCAGTGTTTTACATGTTAATATTCGGTCATTTGGCAAGGGGGTTTCCATAATGGGATTTTAGACTCTATTTGATAATATGTTTTAACTTTTGTAAGCTGTTACTTCTTGTTTTTTGGTTACAAAGAAAAGTGAAAGGATTTTTTTATTTTGTTCTTGGTATCTAGTTTCCTAAGTGCTTTTCTTTTTAGAAATGAATGCATTTTGACAGCATCATACTTAAAAGTCATTTATATGAATTTGCCTTAGAAAACAAATTTATTCATCTGATTTTTTAATCCTTCAGTCTGGTCTTTAATACCTTTGGATCATATATGCAGAATCCATTTGGTTTTGGTGGAGTTTGCAGTGTTAGGAGTTTGGGGACAGGGAGCTCAAGCAAATAATGATATGTGTTACACTTGCAGAAGAACAAAAAAGTATGTTTTTAGCAAGCCAAAGGTATAGTGTCCTTTTTTAAGCTCAGCATTTTAGTATATATATTTTTATATGTTTCTAAGCTATTTTTATAATTTTTTAAAGGCTCTTGTGGAAGTTTTCCTGCTGCTTTGTATCCTATCAATGACTGAAATTCAAAGATGAGTTTGTGGTCTACAAAGTTAAAAACATAGCATGGAGCACTGTTATTTAGGAAAGTCTTTATACAATTTTGATTCCCCAGAAGTACACTAATTATATATATATTCCCTAGCCATAGTTAAGTAACCCAAAACAACTTTATCTCTAAATCTTAATGCAGTCTATTTTCTTTCACAGTGCCCGGTATTCATTGAACTAATGTAATTACTTAAAGCATCTCTTACTTCTGGTTATTTAAATTCCTTTTATTAAAAAAAACTGTAACTAATATGTATATGTTCATATAAACATTTTGTTTTGTATTTGTATGCAAATAACAAATTTTTTGAGGTATTTAAAATTATTTCCTTGATTTCCCATTTAGGGGAGCAATCACTAGATTTAAATGTTTTTTTTTTTATTTTGAGAGAGGGAGAGAGCGTGCACACACTCATGCAAGTGAGGGGCAGAGAGAGAGAGAGAGAAAATCCCAAGCAGGCTCTGCTCTGTCAGCACAGAGCCCAAAGGTGGGGCTCAATCTCAGGAGCCATGAGATCATGACCTGAGCCAAAGTCAAGAGTTGTTTGCTTAACTGACTGAGCCACCAGACACCTCTGAAATCAATAGATTTAGACCAAAAAACTTTATTATTTTCAGAGGATTTGTAAGTGTGGTGTATCACTCTTACAGAAACTAAGATGGAATAGTTGCATCCTAGATTACAATATAAAAAGAGACAGAACCAAGCAGGGAAGAGGCAGAAAGAGAGGGAGACAGAAGATCTCAGGAAGGCTGTGTGCTGACAGCACAGAGCCCAAATGCAGGGTTCAAACTCACAAACTGTGAGATCATGGCCTGAGCCAAAGTCAGATGCTTAACTGACTGAGCCACCCACATGCCCCTGAAAGAAACTTAATTTAGAATTAAACTAAAGTTTTCATTATTTTGTTACTGTCGTGAGTGAGGTGGCAACATAGTAGAAGTTTCTTGCATGTAACAATTAGCTTCTTCACACATCTGAAAGCGTAATAGTTAGATATATCCTTGGAAAATTTGGTATAACGATCACCCAAATAATTCATGTTTTCAGTATAGCTCGCAAGCTGTGTGGCCATGTGCAAGTCACTTAGTAGCTTTAGCATCTTTAAAAAAAGGTGATATTAGAATCTATCTTCCCGATGGTATGATCAAAGTATCCAGCATTATAATTAGTAACCACAAATCTTGCTTTCAAATTTGATTTAGTGCCGTACTAAAGTAGTTAACTGCTATACAGGCATCAG
The DNA here is from genome assembly GCF_006229205.1 of Suricata suricatta. Classification (NCBI taxonomy): domain Eukaryota; kingdom Metazoa; phylum Chordata; class Mammalia; order Carnivora; family Herpestidae; genus Suricata; species Suricata suricatta. Next base: position 26,935,609 of record NC_043701.1, read on the forward strand.
CCTTTACTAACACTAATACTTCATTACTTAAATGTTCACTTCATTGGAAAACGGTAGTCCTCCTTTGTCCATGGGTTTGCCTTCCACAGTTTGAGTTACCCAAGGTCAATTGCAGTGTGGAAGTTTGACCTTCTGACATATTGTACATCATAATGCCTATGCCGTTTACCCCACTTCATCTCCTCACATAGGCACTTTATCATCTCACGATATCACAAGAAGGATGAGCATAGCACAATAAGATATTTTGAGTAAGAGACCACATTTATGTAACTTTTATTACAGTATGTAGTTATGATTGTTCTGTTGTATTATTAGTTGTTGTTAATCTCACACTGGGCCTAATTTATAAATTAAACTTTATCGTGGATATGTATAGGGGGAAAACATAGTATATATGGGATTTGGTACTATCTGCAGTTTCAGGCATCCATGGTGGGGGGGGGGGGTCTTGGAATGCATTCCCCATGGATAAAGAAGGATTGGGGATTACTGTATTTTATAAGGAGTAAAAGTACAGGATCTGAAGTCACAAATAGCCTGGATTGGAGTTTCAGCTCTGCCAGTTAGCTGTGTGATTTGGGGTAAATTATCCCTTTAACCTTGGGTTTCTGAAGCATAAGATGAAATTATAATAGTAATAAATTTAAATGGAGTTGTATTTAAAAGTGCTTACCATGATTCTATGTGGCAATAAATGTTTCTTTTCCATAATTATTTTAGCGTAGCTTTGTGTTATTATTGCATAAGTAAGTACTTCAGAAAGTAACAGTAAATGTTACCCCCTTGTTTCTATGGGTCAGGAATTCAGAAGCAACATAGCTGGGTGGTTCTGGTTTGATGTCTGTCATGAGGTCGCAGTCAGCATGTCAGCCGGGGCTGAGGTAATCTGAGTGTTGTTTTGAACCTAATGGCTATAAATTTTACATTTTCCAGACTATGTCTTCAGCAGTGGTACAGTTATATGCAGCAGATCGAAACTGTATGTGGTCAAAGAAGTGCAGCGGTGTTGCTTGTCTTGTTAAGGACAATCCACAGAGATCTTATTTTTTAAGAATATTTGATATTAAGGTGAGTTTTGTTTTGCTTCCACTTTAAATTGTAGGTACTTAGGTTTTTTTTATTACAGTTATAATTCTTACATATGTATGTTGATATATATATATTTTTTTGTTTATCCTGTGTGTATTATTTAATACTTTGACATCTTGGGCTTTCCCTACATTCTGTCTTTTTCTAATAATACTCTTCTATTCCATCTTGTTCTGTACAGCGTGGTATAAAGTTCTTTCAAGGCACTATAAAAGTGTATTTTAGTTCAGTATGTACTGTTAGTTACTTGAGCCTAGGTTTAAAGCATTACATATCTGTAATAATGTATTTGCTACCCATTTTTCCTTATGTTGTTTCTCAACATAGGTATGTTTAGATTTTCACAGCTTTGTATCTCTCACATTCTAACACAAAGTCACACTGTCCTAGATGGGATGCCATTCTCAGGTATTCATTTCTTGTAGATACCGTAGACGTAGTTACCATTTTGCAGAGGTGAAGTCTCCCATTTATCTTCTAAAACGTTTTCTATAAATAGGCTTTTTTGATATTTATATGTGGCAATAATTATACCTAAAAAAACCCCAAAAAACAAAAACACTGACTTTGAACGCTCCTGGATGATACTTAAGGATAGATTATAGGTCAGACTGTTTTATTTCTCTGGACCGTGGCTTATTTATTTGTAAGATGCAAGAACCGTGGGCAACGTGCTTCCCTGAGATTAAATAAGATTTAAGTTACTATACTTTGTAACTTAGTGCTTCTTAGCATCCACCTCTGCATACACCAAGGCAGCTGAGAGATGCATACTTCTGTTATCAGGGGCTTAACTATGGCGGTGATTCTAGGAGATGGGGCAACGTGCAGTTGTTTGAAATTTTTTTTTAATGTTTTTATTTATTTTTGATACAGAGAGAGACAGAGCATGAGAGGGGGAGGGGCAGAGAGAGAAGGAGACACAGAACCAGAAGCAGGCTCCAGGCTCTGAGCTAGCTGTCAGCACAGAGCCTGATGCGGGGCCTGAACCCACGAACATGAGATCTGACCTGAGCCGAAGCCCGAGGCTTAACCAGCTGAGCCACCCAGGTGCCCCAGTAGTTTGAAAGAAACCCATGAGTTTTGACATATTTCTCATCACCAATGTGAAGCACTATTTAGAAATAAAGTGTGCATATAACTCCATTGTGAAAAAAGAATTGTGTTATGGTGGTAATGTGTGTACACCAAATTCTAAATATTTTTAAATCACGGTCTAGGTAGGACTTTGCTTTCAGAATAGGGCAATACTTATATTTCTCTAACCACTTATTTCCAATTGGAGATAACCATTGCTGAATACTTGGAATTAGCCACCTTTGGTAGTAAGGTTAATTCTGTTTCTTCTACTATGGCCATAGATATGATAATCCAGTCACCCATGGCTCTCCTAACCATTGTTTAACCTTGGTGCGTCTTAATCCTCAGTTTCTGCACATGATTGGTACTACTTTTACTAGTAGTATTAGGGAACCACTGTTTTAAAGTTAGGAGTTCAAAGATTGTTAGTGAACAGTACAGAAGAGGTATATTTGACACTCCCAGCATCTGTAGAATTGAGGAAAAGAGCATGAAATGTACCTGTAATATTTGATAACACAGACTATTGCTGATGGAACTAGGCACTGATCAGCAGTGCCTGTACAGCAGTATTCTGTTCCTTCTAATGTTGATGACAGTAATTGTTCTCGTTCTGTATTTGACCAGGTAACTATATTTGGGAATACAAGGCTAGTGAGATTGTATCTTGGCATATTGAATTAAGCTCACTGGTATGTAGTTTTTACAGAAGAAATATCCAAAATTTATTTTCTTACTAAGAAACCACTGATTAAATTATGTTATGTATGTTTTATGCATATATAGGTTTTCTGTGTGTGTGAAAGCTATTACTAACATAAATAATTCCCTTAATAAGAGTCATCTATTTTGCTTTATTCCTAGAGATTATCCTTTGGTTAACTGTTATTTAAACATTTTTATTTTTTCTAGGATGGGAAACTATTGTGGGAACAAGAGCTATACAATAACTTTGTATATAATAGTCCTAGAGGATATTTTCATACCTTTGCTGGAGATGTAAGTCGTATATACGTTTTTTAAGCCCCGTTTAATGTAATTGTTTTTACATTTGTCTGTGGAAAGCATCAATGAGCTTTCCATGTAAACACTGTATAAAATAAAAAGAATTATTTTACTTTTAAAAGCATCTTCATAGATCATATAGTTAAGAGGAAATGGCTAAGATTTTAAAAGGCCAAAAAAAATAAAAAAGGATTTCAAAGAGTACTGTGAATATAACTTGCTATGTAGAAAAGAAATTTGTTTTTCATCATCTTTCTGTCTTTGGGCAGATAGCTTAATCTTTCTGGGATTTAGTTTTCTGTAAAAATGAAGTCTGAATTGCCCACTAATCCATGATATCTGTTAAACATTGAATATTATATTACCATTCAAATTATTTTGTAAGAGAATAGTTCATGACCTAGAAGACTACTACAATAAACTGAATGTGTGTAGGGAGGAGAACAGAATTTTAAAATTTATTCCATATACTTGGGGAAAATGTTAGAAGGATTTGCATACCATGTGCTCATAGGGATTGTCTGAGTGTCTAGATTTTAGGTGATTTTAATTTTCTTAATTTTCATATTTGTACTTCCTAAATTTTCTATAATGACAAAAAAAGATAGTTGGATTAGGTCTGTCTTTTCAGAAAGTATTTTCTTCTCTAGCTATTATTTTTATATTTTTCTTGATAAAATGTAAATATATAAAAGTGTGCATTAAATACCATAATCAGTAATGTCAGTGTGTTTCTACATTTTTAAATAATTTACCTTAATTAAAGTTATAATTTAAATGATACCTGCACTGAAGCTGTAAAGTAAAAACACACCCTAATAAAGGTAGAGCTGACTTGCATTTGACCAACTTTTCTGGTGTTTGCTTTTTCTAAAATCCAAATTATTTTACAGAGCTCTGTTAAAGGATCCCATTTTTTTGTTCCTTTTGTGTTGTTGCTGAAGATGAAGTATTCAGTTTAATATTTGAGTGTCCACTGTGATAGGCAGCTTTTCTAAATGTAGTCTTTTACTTTGCTTTTTCTGTGCTTTTAGCATTCTTAGATTTTTAAAGGAAAATTAAAACTTTAATGTAAACTGAGTCTTTGTTAGTAAAGTCTGCTTTCCTTCTTCAGAAATGTACTTTGTTGGTTGTCAACTTTTTCATTAAATAAAGCTAAATTCATGTTTTGTGCTGCTTACCTTTCCTAAAAATAAAATATTTCAGACTTGTCAAGTTGCTCTTAATTTTGCCAATGAAGAAGAAGCAAAAAAATTCCGAAAAGCAGTTACAGACTTGTTGGGCCGGCGACAAAGGAAATCTGGTAAACTTTTCTTTTTTTAATTTTTTGAAACAGGAGCTGGCAAACTATGCATGGGACAGGTCTGGCCCACCACCTGAAATTTAGTGGCACACAGCTATGTTCACTGGTTTGCATATTGTCTGTATAGTGTGCGGCTGCTTTTTTGCCACAGCAATAGTTGGATAGTGACAGCAAAAACTGTATGGCACACAAAGTCTAAACTCTTTATTTTCTGGCGCTCTACCAAAAAAAAAAAAAAAAATGAAAGTGATGATCCTTAAGAGAAATATTTTTATTAAGATCTAATTTTTTTCAGATTTACTTAAGAACTCATTCTGATAACCTTTTTTGTTGATAACACCCCATATATACTGACTCTTAAAATTTGCATTTTTATAGCATTGTTGTTAGATTCTTAGAATATTTAATACTTTGGGAAGAAAGACTTTTTAGGCAAGCCTAGAAGCAAATGAGCCACATTGCAAATATAATCTGAAAACATTGTTTTGTCTCTGTGTAATGTTGTCTATTACAAAACCATAAGAAACTCACTGTAATTCATGAGCCTTTCATACATATAACTAGAGAATGATGCAGGGTAGTGTAGAGCCTTAAATTTATTGGTATGGAAATATTTGATAACAGTGTACTGTTTCTGTTAGGAAGTGGGAGAAGGGTGATTAGGAAAGGTGAACCTCTCCAAAATCATCACCTTGAGCAAATCAGTTTGAGGAGAAAATAACATATGGGAGTTGAAATCCCCATACAGATCCCCTTAAATAGATCCCCCTAAAACTAGCCTTGCCATATGCTCCTTGAAAAGTTTTTCTGTACATCTGGGGGTACATGTTGCCACAGTTTCGAAGATCACAGTGTTCAGGAATGTGCTTTACCAATGAGAGGGACTAGACCATGAAAAAAATAAGACATTGAATCCAGAAAACTGGAATGTAAAATGCATTTCATTTTACACATCCCTATTATTATTTTAATGGATTTTCAAGAGGAAGGTGAGGTAAAAGTGAAAATAAAATGAACTAACCTGTTGCCTCACTATTGCCTTCTTATTATATCTCAACTGTAATGAATAAATAGAATTTTGAAGGACCTATTTTTTGTTACCTCCTTTTGGGACCAAGGAACATTTACACTTGATTCCATGCTAGGAAAGAATTTAAATCTATGGAATAATTTCTAGTTTAGTAACTTAGTTCAAGGACATGTTGTGCTAGGCCAGAGGATCTCTGGGGTTCCGTTTAGCCAAAATATGTGATATTTCCATCTCAAAACAGGTAAAAAATATTCCTTAAAATATAGACTAATTGACTTTGAAATAGTAAGGTCACTTAAAGGTGTCTTTCAGCTGGTATAGGAATTTCTTCATATGCAGTTTCTAAGTATTTAAGCATGGTTAATTTAAGCATTAGGCATTTCAGAAGCAGAAAGATGACAGCATTAGGGAGGCAGCTGATTCATCTTTGGGTAGCCCTTCATGCTAAGTCAAACTCCAGCCTCACCTCTATTAAACTTAGATGCATGGAGTCTGACTTGTGGAGCAGCAAAGAATTAGTCTGTTTTCTCTTCCTCCCACTAGCCATTTAATATTGGAAGCCATCTACCGTGTTCTTATGCCTTCACTTCTTTAGTTTTACCAGTTCCAGTGTTTTACTCCTCCCGTGATGTGGTTTATAGACTCGTCCCGAGTACCGTGCTCTGATTCCACTGTAGATTTTTAGGTCTTCTTCACATGACCCAGAATTGAACACAGCACTCCAAAAGTAGTCTCACTAGTTCCGTGATACTAAAAAACATCTCTTGATTTGATTAAACACTGTCCTGCTAATGTTTTAGCAAATACCTCATGCCAGTACCTCCCATTCCTTGTTCATCCAACCCATCCTTTTTTCATATGTATGGCTCTCAAGCCAGAATACCATCTTATTTTTAAGTTACTTTTAGAACATACACTCGGAACTTTATCTCAGTGTATTTCCTCTTGTTGCATAGGTATATCACCTGGGAAATGGGAGACTGACATTCATTGACATAGACAGGACTTGTTTATGTCAACTGTTTCAAAAAGTTACTTCATCAGACCACCAGATGGAGTAATAAGTTTGTATTTCCCATTGCCAGGATTTTCTAACTTGTCTTCCAGTTAAATCCTATTAATTTTACTTTATGGCTGTTTATAAACTAATTATTTTTATTATATCATTTATGGGCATTTCTCTTATAATTTTGGGCAACTTTATATTAGAAAATCTCTGGAAATTATATTTGTTTAAAATTCTTTAAGACCACTTTTGGGACGCCTGGGTGGCTCAGTCAGTTAAGCGTTTGGCTTCTGGCTTCGGCTCAGGTCATGATCTCACAGTTCGTGGGTTCGAGCCCTGCATCAGGCTCTGTGCTGACAGCTAACTCAGAGCCTGGAGCCTGCTTCAGATTCTGTGTCTCCCTCTCTCTCTGATGCTCCCCTGCTCGTGCTGTCTCTCTCTGTCTCTCTAAAATAAAAAATAAAATAAAATAAAAGTCTTTAAAACCACTTTCAAATTTCTTAAATCTAGAATGATATCAGACTTGGTATGTAAGAGTATGAATGTAAAGTATTGGTAGTTCTCCTGGTTTTACTCCTTCCTAATCTGCTGTAGCTCTTTGTTACTATTTTGCTCTACTCCAGTGCTCAGACTTCTCTGTGTATTCTCATTAATCCTGTGCTTTCACTTAGTCATGCAGCTTTGAAAACTGTCCATATGCTGAAACCTCTCAAAGTTTTATCTATATTGCTGACCCCTTTCCCAACCTTCAGATGAATTTACTTCAGTTGGACATCAGAATAGTTTTAAAACATAATATGTGTGAGTAGAACATTTAATCCATGATCCCTGACCCCAATTAGACCTATTTCTACTCCTCTCCTAGACTTGCCCAACTTGGTAAAATGTTCCCCTCTGGCTTACCATGGTCCCTTATAAGTCCTATCAATGACTCTCATTGTCTCTTCCTTCAAAAACATAATCTGGATATATTTCCCATCTCCTCTGCTGCTGCCCCCTAATCTAAGCCACCATCATCTGTCATCTAGACTACCCTGACTCCCTCACTAGTCTTTACTACCACCAGTGCCCCTTATGGTCTCTTTTCCACATAGTAGCCAAAGTTAACATAAAAACATAGATTAGTTTGTTACTTGCCCTATTAGAAACCCTGTAAGACCTTCCTGTCATCTCTAAAGTATAATCTGTGTTCTTTACCTTGGCTGTGGGACCCTACATGACCCTTACCTTGGCCTGGGTTTCCTTTTGATTTCTTTCCTTACTCTTCTGTTGGCTCATTCCAGTCCATGCTTTGTGATGTTCCTTCATGCTCTTCCTTCCTTGGGGCCTTTAAATACGTTGTTCCCTCTCTTCATTTATTCAGATGTCAGTTCCTCAGAGAAATCTTTCTTAGTTTTTGTACATTGACTTAGGAATGCAGATAGAGTTTAGGTGAATTAATATTTTATGTTGATTTTTGTATTACATATGCCTAATAATGTTATTTTAATTTATTTTCTAACAGAGAAAAGACGAGATCCCCCAAATGGTAAGCTCTTTGATACAAATTATTGATCAAGAAGATTTTAGATTATAGTTTAATCGATTACTTTTTAAAAATATCATACATTAATACTTAATATTTAATATCTGTGATCAAATACTGTAGTTTATTATGTTATTTTAAAACAGCAAAGACGAGTCTCAGAAATGTACTATTCTTTGGCTTTTTTGTAGGATAAAGGGGGCCTATATAGGGTGATGACCATGATTGATTATATCTTCATTCTGTATTCACAACTAAGTTTAGAAACTGTATATTCTTGATTTATTATCTTCCTAAAAGAAGGAAGATAAATTTTGTCTAGCATACTTTAAGATTTGTCTTTTCTTCTTATTTCATAGTACTATTTCATGCTGGTAATACGAAATTAGCCACTAGAAGAATAAACGCTGACTAATGATATGTTTAGAGCTAATAGTAGCTGTATATAACCCTCCTTAATTTGATAATGAGCACTTGAAGTATTGTGGATTCATTTAAAAAAGAAATAAAACGTATACGAGAAAGTAAAAGCAAAATACTAAAATAAAAAGGACAAAGTCCTAGATCTTTAGGGCAGAGTCTCGTCCTGGACTCCATAAACTGTCTCTGAAATAGTGTGCTAAGTTTGTGTCTATATTTTCTCTGGGGAGAGAGGATGCAGGGTTTTCAGCACATTTAAATGGGGTCCCTGGCCCTGTGAAGGTAAAGAACCATTGCTCTAGGAACCTTCAGAATCATGGAGAATATGGCTTTTTCTTTTTAAAAGCATCTCCTATCCTCTCACCAGAGTTTAGATGGATTATTCAGGGAAACAAATAATATGGAGTTCTCAGTATATGACAACTACTGGTGATTGTTAGGGTGTGTTTCTTTTAAAAGGACATATTGCTTTCTGAATTTGTCCTTAAATTTGTTTTCCTGATATAAAACACTGCTGTATTAAAGTTTTGGTTATTTACTTTTTGTAATTGAAAAAATGACTCCTTCAGTAGGGCTTATCTTGTGCCAAATATTATATACTTTGTCTTTTAAATGGAAATCTTAATTTATAGGACTGCTGTGGAGATTAAACGAAGTAATCAAAGAAGTACTTAGTAAATATTAGTTATCATGATGAAGACAATAACAATAATTACAGCAGCTCCTATTTAATGATTACTTACTAGCAGCCAGGCACTGTCAGCAATCTTATGAAGTGGCTGCTGTCATCCCCATTTCATAGGAGAGAAGCAGGGGCACAGGTGGGTAACTCCCTCAGGGTCACAAAACTCGTAAGTGGTAGAGCCAGATTCAGTTTCCAGCAGTCTAACTCCACAGCCTGGCCCCTTAACCACTGTGCCGCGTCCAGAAGATTTTGAAAGAGAAACTGAGACTTAGCCAGAGTAGATCAGTGCCCCAGGTTCTGGAGCTAATACGTGGCAGAGGCAAAGGAGGCAGAAGCTGCTGAGTTGGAAGTCCATCTGTGAGCTTTAACATCAGTGTTAGAATTCTTTCCCTGGTTGGTGTGTTCAGCATTTTAATATTTTTGAACTTATGATTCTGCATTCTGTGAGCTTGTGTGAGTACCAGGGGGGAAGGCTTCCTAGCAGTGGCATCAAGTTAAATTAAGGATGTAAATACCTTGTGGGGTTTTTAAAGCTTTAATCTTTCCAGTACATATAAAATATTCTTCTGAAGAGGCACCTAATCTACGAATACACACAATGTGGATATTCTTTATGTGACAATGGCATCTCACCATTTTATTACTTCGACTTAGGAGAGATGCTCGTAGTTATAGTTCCTATGCAGTTGCTCTTGGTTTTAAATCTTTAGATCTGTAGTTTTAATCCTTAGGTGCAGTGACCCCAAACTTCTTTTCATTAAATGACAGTTAAAAAAATAGTATCATTAAAAGGCAAAATTATATGGCATGTACTACCAGTATTTGTATATTTCTTTATAAAATATACATCTAATATGGTATGAACATATTACACAGTAGAGGATGAAATAATTAATAGAAGCTTTAATATTTTTTCCTGCTGTGCAGTCATTTGTCTTGCTCCCCCCACTATGTGGAGACCACTGTTTGGGAGGCAGCATAGTACTTTTCTGCGTTTGGACCCTGACCAGCAGAGGCAGTGGACACTGTGACCACCCTGCAGTGTCCGTGCTGGCGCTTTGACTTAACCCTCATGTACATGGTCAGTTTAGCAGGCTTTTATCAAACTGTAACTATTTAAAAAGACACTTTAGGTACAAGTAACATATATTCCTACAATGCAATCTAGTGTCTTCTTCACTAACTCCTAATCCATACATCTTTCTTTTTTCTTTATTGGTCAGTCTCCCCTTTTAGCTTAGACGCTTTCCAATGATTTGTTCTCAGCTTCATGACTGCTTGACATCAGAGGCCTCTGGGCCACCTGTTTCTCAACTATTTTACCTTGGTGAGAGTTCTCTGCTTTTTATGTAATTAAGGGGAGGACTTTTTGTTCTTTTAGATTTAAAATTAACTAGAAATGCTGTTCAGTGAGAATATTAAAAAGCCTTTTCTGTGACAGTTGTCTTTAATCAGAAGAAGGTAATTTATCATTTGACTGTTTTTTAAAAAAAAAAAAAGAAGGGAAACAGCCCCCTTCGTTATATATTTACTTAGTGTATGTTCTTAGGATGAGTATAATTTCATAAATGGAATAATTAATTTACTAGAAGTGATTTAAGAGTATCTCAGTATCTGTTACCAAATCTTCCATAAACCTTACTTTATTAAAAAATGACTCTGTGCCTTGTACAGGTTTTCACTTTTTTTAGTCTGTCACTTTTGAAACAGCTATTTAATTGGGCTTTAGAATGCTGTTTTAAACTTATTTCCGAACACCTTCAAACTCTAAACAACTGTTGTCAACAGAAATAACCAAGTACCTATTCCCTTGAATATGTAGGAAACTTTTTTCTAAATTGTGAAAGTTAATTAGTAAATATTACGTAATAAACTGTTTATAAGAGAACTAATAATTTGGTAAGGAAATTATATACAATAACATTTGTAAAGTTAGCATTGTCAATCACCTTGTGGTTTGATTTTAGTGTAGGAAGTACAATAGTAGTTAATGGAAAGGGTAGTGGACTAGGAATCAAGATAGCAGAGTTCACCTTTGCCTTTGTCACTAATTGTGTGACTTTAGATAGGTCACCTGACTCTTCATTTTAATTTGCTATCTATAAAATAAAAAGTTTAGGAAAACAGTCTGATTTTTCAGCTAATACTAATTTTCTATACATCGCTATAATTCAGATTTTCCTGTATAGATTTAATTAAATAATGTTTTACAAGTACTAATGAAATTCATGTCTGATGATACTAAATAGCTAATTCAAAGGCTTTTATAAACTGCTTGGCAGACACACAACAAACAGTATATGCCCACCTCATTTTGGGGTAGAGAGAGGATGGGAAGCTCAGTGGGACTACAGTGTGGGTTAAACTTTTTCATCCCACATACCACTTATATTTTGTTCCTGTCTTCTTAATCCTTGAACTTTCTTTAGAGATGGCTGAATTGTTTTCTCTAGTGACTTAATGAATCAGGCTTACCAGAATCTTAACTTTTTTTTAAATTCCCAGAGAAGAATTTACTAGCTGAGATAATTTAAACTATTAAACTTCACTTCAGCCAGCTCTGCTTACTATTTAGAATCTGCCCAGTATAATAACTTTTATATAACCCAAAGCAGCACAAAAATATTTTTTTCTAAAAACTAATAATAGTTTTGTTGTTGTTGTTTAATGGTGAATCGGGTTCTTCCTTTGTAGTTACTATTTGAACACTTATTTCAGGAGGGGTGGTATTTTTAAGGAGAGTGCCTCACTTTGATACTTCTAAATCTGTCTTCAGTCACTTCTTTTTTTTTTTAATTTCTTTTTTTTTTGAAATTTTATTTTATTTTTTTTACTTTATAAAGTTTCATATTTTTTAACATATGCAATTATTTTCCATCATTTACAATACAGTAGTTACAATGACACTCCAAACAGAAAAACAAAGTAAAAAATCAAAACCCCCACTTCTATTTCATGTAATTAGACTTATACAGAAATTAGAAGGTTAGGTACCAACTAGTTAATCACCTAATTTCACAGCTATCTGAAGTGGCAATCATTATATAGCAGCTTATCTATGATACATTCAAGATAAATGATACAATTTATTACTTGTTCATAAGCTAAAACACAGCCTGCTTCAGTCACTTCTTAAATTGTATTAAGTATAAAGATAAATAGTGCTTTGCCACATCTTATCATGAATGGTATTGCTGATACTGACTTGTGAAGATAAATTATAAGAGGGAAGGCAGAAAGGGAAGGATGAGAAGTAAAAACAGATCATTAAATAATAAGCCTTTGTGTATGACACCAATTTAGCCCTCTAACACTTGAATTCTGGTTATTCTCCGTTAGTCCTTTACTTTGTGAAACTACAGTACGCACTGAAATCTGACACCTGAACAAATTTGAAAACCCAAGTCTTTATCTGTTTAATAAGCTTTCTGTATTGCTTAACTAACCTTTAATTTTTGATCCAGTTACTTTACATTATTCCTTGACACTGAATCGGCTTATTTTAATGGTTTTATCCATTTTACTCATTAGCTTCTATTTTTTTCAAATAAGAATTTCTTTATTTCTTGCCATTATGAACAACTTCCCATGGTATTTTGTATGAAAACATAAATAGAACTTTTAGACACATGTAATTAGGCATTGAATATGAAGAGAAAATAGCTGAATTTTGGTGATATTAAAAATACACATTTTTCCAGATTGTTTACTTGTCTGATAAGGTGGCAGATGGCTTTCATAAATTTATTTTAACTCTATTTTATCTTTAATAGTAGAGATGAAGGAGAAAAAAATGGGTTATATATGTAATTTACCCACTTAAGATAAATATTGTTCTTTCTGGTAACTTTAATGAATAGGATATATTTGAGCTGTTTACTACATTTGAAGATTTAGCGTCAAATTGGCAATTAGTCATTACCTACTATACATTAGCCTGTCATTACTTGGGATTTCTCGTTGCCATTCTATGATTGTGTTGGGGTTCCTCAAGACCACCCCTCAGTTGATTTATTAGAAGGACTCAGCAGGACCAAGCACACGGCGAAAAGATAAAAATCAGTGAAGGGAAAGACACCTGGGGGTAGGTCTGAGGGAAAGCACCCCCAACTTTGTGATCCTCTTCTCCCCCTGGAGTCACATCATTCCTCCGAGAAAAATTGTTACAGCACATGTGAGATGTTGGCTAAAGGAAAAACTGGTTAGGGATCAGTGCCTGGAGTTTATCTGGTGCTACTCACGTAGTCATCCTCTGTCTGGCACATGCGGAGATTCTAGACTCCCAGGAGGAAAGCAGGTGTTTAGCATTAAGCACATTGTCAGCACAAGTCCTTGAGGCACAATGAGCCCATCCTATCAGGAAATGGTAAGAACCCTCTTGGGATCCCAGTTTCCAGATGCCGGCTCAGGGCTAACCTTGTAAGCAGGCCACCGTAAGGATGGCAGGCTCAGGCCTGCTGTGTTAACTCTTCCTCTGCACCATAGTGGGTATATTTTTAGACAGCATTTTGAAAGTTGTCATTACTGTACTCATCTCAGAGGAATTAAGTCTGAGAAGTGGTTTTGTTAGAGAATCATATATTAAAATGGACTCTCTAAGGAATATGTGAAGCTCTTTAGTTAAATATATAAGGAGTTTTAAATTAAATACATTTTATTTAGACTTTCATGCTTTTAAGGCCAAGAATATTTTCATGAATAATAAAATAGGTTTTGTATGCTATATTTAGTGTCACTCCTAAAGATGCTGTTAATAATATCTGAAGATGCCTGAGATATTTTTACTATTAATTCTTGTGGAAGATGAGTGTTCTGAGAATTTTTCCATCTTGTTTTTGAGCCCTGTACTTCTGGTAGTCAAAGTGTATGTGTGATAGGGAAAATATTACAGTACTTAAATATGATAGTTTTGGAAAAAAATATTAATAATTGTATAACTACTCTGTTCCTCCATGGGCTAATAAAGGTGAATCAAAGAAGTAAGACTAGATTTCTTTGTCAGATTTAAAACAAAATATATACTTTTTGAAAAATTTTTATTATTTTTGTTATGTGATATGTATGACTTTACCCAGGAGTAATGTGATGTGTATCAGGCTATTGTCCAAATTTCAGGGATTAGACCAATAAAGTATAAATTCTTATTGAAAATTTGTATTTCCCATGAGATTTAATATTATAAAAATAAAGTTTGCTTTCAAATAACATCTATGCTAACATGTTAAGGAATTTATTATAGGCTTTTGAAATTTAGGCAGTACTTTATTACTTATAAAAAACTAACATACAAGTTTAAATTTTAAGTAATATATGTTAAGTGGTCCGACTTCAAAGAAAGATATTCAAATTATGAATAATGATTGCAATAATGGTTACCTTAAGTCATTCCTTTCATATTGTTTTGCAGGTCCTAATCTACCCATGGCAACCGTTGACATTAAAAATCCAGAAATCACAACCAATAGATTTTATGGTCCACAAGTCAACAACATCTCCCATACCAAAGAAAAGAAAAAAGGAAAAGCAAAAAAGAAGAGATTAACCAAGGCAGATATTGGAACACCAAGCAATTTCCAGTAAGAGGGTCTTTTGTTTTTCTTATCTTTTGATTTACTCTTTACTGCTCTTGATTTTTAACTTGTTTAAAAATTTTGTTTTCTTATTGGGAAGGAACCTTACATTTATTATTTGCATACCTGTTTAGCGGTTGATTTTGTTGTTGTTGTTGTTGTTGTTGTTGTTGTTTAAGGCTCAGTAGACTTTCTGTGAATCTTAATGGTTGATTTACTTTTCTACCAATCAGTAAAGAAAAATTAGATGAAGTTGTTTCTTAAATAATTGCTGGACGTAATGATTTCTCACTTTTTTTCTATAAATGGTATTTGGAAATTGCCTAGAGGCACTGTCTCAGTCCATTTGGGCTGCTATAAAAGAATACTGTAGACTGAGTAGCTTATAAACAGCAAATTTATTTCTCACAGCTCTGGAGACTGGGAAGAGGCAAGCAAAACATAGTGTGTGGTGACGTTCCTCTTCCTGGTTCATAGAGCGCTGTCTTCGAGCTGTCTTCCTCACATTTTGGGAGAGGGCCAGGAAGCGTGCCGGGGCCTTGCTTCTAAGGACATTAATCCTACTCTTGAAGAATCCACCTTCAAAACCTAATCCCCTCCTAAAATCCTCACCTCCACATACCATCACATTAGGAATTAGGTTTCAACACAGGAATTTTTAGGGGACACAAATATGTAGTCTATAGTAGGCATCAAACTTCTGCTATTTTTGATGTATTTTAAGCATTTTCATAGTCATCATTTCATCAACTCATTACAAAACTCTTATTTTATGATATATATAATTCTGGGGTGTTTTTTGGTTTTGTTTTTCTTTTTTTTGAGAGAGCTCGAGCTAGGGAGGGGGGCCAGAGGAAGAGAGAGAGAGAACACTAAGCACTCTCCATGCTCATTACAGAGCCGATGCGGGGCTTGATCCCACAACCTGGGATTATGACCTGAGCCAAAATGAAGTTGGACACTCGACTGACTGAGCCACCCAAGTGCCCCATAAAATGCCTGTATTCTTATGACAGTTTGGCAGTTGAAGAAATGAATGTTTAGAAAGACTGTGTCAAAGTGTTAAGACTCCGTTAGTAGCAGAACCAGGGCAGGAATCATACGCTTTTTCCCCTGAATATGGTTGTGTCTGTGAGAACGATTAGTTCAGGGCCAACATTCATTGGGTGGATTGGATTTCATGTGTTTGACGTTTTAAATGCTCTTTATACATTTTCTATTTTTTACTTTTGTCTACTTCTTCAGGCACATTGGACACGTTGGTTGGGATCCAAATACTGGCTTTGATGTAAGTGTCTTTGCAAGTCATAAACATTATTACTCTAAATTAGTGGGAATGCCATGGCCTGTGTGTAGATATTTATTATTATTCATTTTTTAAA
Organism: Suricata suricatta; assembly: GCF_006229205.1. Classification (NCBI taxonomy): domain Eukaryota; kingdom Metazoa; phylum Chordata; class Mammalia; order Carnivora; family Herpestidae; genus Suricata; species Suricata suricatta. Next base: position 26,951,707 of record NC_043701.1, read on the forward strand.
TTCTGGCACTTATTTGAATATGTTTATGTACATACACTGTTGAGGTTTGAAATCTTCATATTCTTGTATCATTTATGGCGATGTCTCTAATGACAAAGGTTTTGTACTCCTTGGGTTTACACACTGTGATGTCTTGTTGACAGCAAGAGAAGAAAATTATTTCTGCTAGCTGATCATTTTTGGGGAGTGTATGCCAAATTACTAGAAAGTACTACAATCCATTTCTGAATTATCCAGTTGTTAAATTATCTAAGTCTTTTCATTCTATTCTTTTTGGCAATATCATCATTATTTATAATCCTTCTGGTTATTTTTGTTATAAGTACAATGTTAACTCCACAACATTTATTGACTGTTTCTTTGTGTTTGGGTGCCATCCAGGGTGCTGAGGTTATAAGGAGGTTCCTTGTCCTCAGATTTTCAAATTGATTTACTTTTTCTGTTTATTTGTGATTTTATCTAAATCTATTTAGGATAGGTGCACGCTGGAAATGTTTGAATCACAAATGGGTTAGTAAAACTCTAAATGAGTGCCCTCTTTTTGAAGGAAGGAACAAAAAAGAAATAAAATAAAAATGTATTCTTTGTTCTTTTCTGTTTTATTTAAATAAGAAAGTTGGAATATAAATAACCATATTAAAAGTTTTTCAACTTAATTTCATAAAAGGCAAAGATGAGGATTAAATTTGATCATGCTTATTTTTAAAAATTGGGATAGATTTAACAGCTAGTTACTTTATTGGTTTTAGCTGAATAATTTGGATCCAGAACTGAAGAATCTTTTTGATATGTGTGGAATCTCAGAGGCACAACTTAAAGACCGAGAAACATCAAAAGTTATATATGACTTCATTGAAAAAACAGGAGGTGTAGAAGCTGTTAAAAATGAACTACGAAGGCAAGGTAATTTTTTCAGTTTAAGCATTGTAATCTTTTTTTTTTTCTTTTGACTATTTTGAGGTCAGTTTCATGGAAGACAGCTATACACATTCTTGCAAACCTTCTGTAAACAGAATATTTGAATTTATAGATAATTACTTCGACCTGGTATTATTTTACATTATTTTGATATAAGTAAAACATTTGGTAAGGTTTTTCTTACTAAAAAGTCATATATTAAATTCATGAATATACATACAAAATCTTCTGGCTATTCTATCTCAGACTAAAAATTTATAATTGCCTAATATTTAATGAATCTTAGCACCATTAAAGTTTTTATTATAACTCAGAAGTAGTAATTTAAAAATAATATTGTTTAATCAGTAATATATAGGCATTTTTAAGAATATAAATAATAAAAATCTATTTATTTTGAAATACAAACAATTTTTCTTGGTAACGTATAAAACTTACTTAGTACTTTGAGTATACTAATTTGCATCCTTTTAAGATCTGATATTTAAAGTACCTTGTGTTTTAGTTGTATGTTAATAGTACAATAAAGTGTAAATTCAGTAACTGAATTTTCCAATATGACAATCATCTCTTTGCCACCTTACTCATTTGAGATTACTTTTCTTCGATCTAGCTTTTGTGTACGGAGCAAAAGCTCCATTTAATCAGAGTATTATTTTGAGGAATTTCAATGTCATTTTAAATTAGGTATTTGAGTTACTTGTATCTTTTTCAGTACTGATGTTCATTCAATCTTTCATTCATTCATATATATTCACTAAACATTATGTCAGACTCATTTCCACTCAGGATATTTAGATCTTTATTAAATAAAAGGTTTCTGCACTCAGAAATCTATTAGCCTAGGGTGGAAACAGATATGTAAACAGATATACAGGCAGAAATTGCTATTATGGAAATACAATGTTAGTTTCACTAAGATTAGTATGATGCTAATTTGTCTTAGTTTTTGAAAAAATTAAATTTCCAGATTCTATGGATTTTTAATAAAGGCATCTTGGGCATAGCAACATTGTTGTTTTTAAATGCTCCCAGAGTAAATCACATTTACTGGTAGTGTTTCCTGACTCTCTTTTTTCCATGGTTATCACATACCAAATTTGGCTCGGCATCCCTCTGAGCTCTCTGAGTTTATAAGTTTATAAATAACTCTTGACATTTACTGGTCCAGCCATACATGTGCCCTCACACCTGAATACCTGTGACTAAGTTGTCTATATTAACTTGATTGGATTTGTTGCTGTTGTTTTTTAAGTTTTAAATATCAATATTTATTTATTTTAAGTAATTTATTGTCAAGTTAGCTAACATACAGTGTATACAGTATAGTCTTGGCTATACTGTAGATTCCCATGATTCATCACTTACATACAACACCCAGGGCTCATCCCAACAAGTGCCCTTCCCAATGGCCATATCCCATTTTCCCTGCCCCCCCACCCCTGATTTGTTTTTTAAACTTTATTATGAGTGCTTGTTATTTTAGCTGCTTTTAAAGCATCAAATTAGGCAAGATCTTTCCTTAATTGAATTACCTAAAACCAAAGACATACACAGACATTTAAAAAAACATATTTTGGGTGGGCCGCCTGGGTGGCTTAGTCAGTAAGTGTCCAACTTTGGCTCAGGTCATGATCTCCCGGTTCGTGTGTTCAAGCCCTGCGTCAGGCTCCGTGTTGACAGCTTGGAGCATGGAGCCTGCTTCATATTCTGTCTCCCTTGCTCTCTGCCCCCTCCCCTGCTCATGCTCTGTCCCACCCTCCTTCTCTCTCTCTCTCTTTCTCTCTCAAAAATAAAAATAAACATTAAAATAATAAAAACATGCTTTGGGAACAAAGTTAAATTCTTGTCATACTTAAGAACCTAACCTCCAGTATGGAACCTTTTAGACATCAAAGAATGATTTTATAGAAGATAATGTGTTCAGAAGCATAAAAAAATTAAGAGGAGAAATTTATGAAGTGGTCTTGAAATATATTTTGTAAAACATACTGAATCAAATATCTTGAAACTTATTTTATAAAATTATTTAATAGGTTTATAAAAAGTAAAGTTGTGATTTCCAGTGTATTTTATGTCAGCATTGTGTGTCTGTGCAATTGTTTAAAGGCCATTAACTCATAATAATCTGCTGTGTGGGTCCACCACAATGCAGTGGTATATATGTGGTGTGTTATTTGACCCAGTGCTCTAAATTTTGCATTCTGTGATATGTTTATTTTCAAAGAAGCGAGAGTTCATTTATCCTGCTTCCCAGTCTAACATCCAGTGAGGTTTTTGCCTTCCACTCAAACCAGTGTTTTGGGCACATAGATGCTAAAGTAAAAAAAAAAAAAAAAAAATTCTGTATGAGTCAGAGCTCATATTTCATCTATACTTTAGATAATTCTAATGAAATTCTGTGGATTTTTTAAAAACACTTTTTACCACAGTACCATTGTTGTTTTTGTTGTTGCTTATTATACTCATTCCTAGTGGTTGCTCTTTACACTTAGCACCATTTCAGTCACCAATAAGAAATATACTTAGGTTTTGACATTGAGTCGAGGAGGTGCCAAACATAAACACACATACACAGTTCTATATGTGCCTACTCAGAGTTGTTTAAATTTGTATTGAATAGATAGCATTTTTCTACTTACTTTTCTTTGGTGAGAGTGCATGAGAGAAGTTCTTGAATGCTTCCTGAATTTTAGTTAATACTGTATTTCTTTTAAACATTAGTTATATTTTATAATTATTGCTTACAATTCCTATAAATATCACATATCTGGAAAATTAGTTATCTATTATTCTTATTGTTAATCTGCAATAATAATCATTTTTAAGTATGTGAGCTTTTTTGTAGTATTACCATCAAGGCAAGATTTTTTTTTCCGTGTTAGTCTTTCTTCCTTTTTAACTCAACTTTGATGGTGAGAACAGTTTTATTTGTCATAACTTTTGTTTCATACGTTTCACTTCATTTATTTTTTAGAAATCTAAGTACTATTGCCCTTCTGATTTTGGTGTTTGTGGTGACTTTTAAGAGTTGCAAGTCTGTAGGCCATCAGATTTTCTCATGGTGGTGCATGATGTCTGCTTAGACATTTTTATGCACCTAAACCTAACTCATTGTGCCATCTGTCCTTTCCTCTCCTCTTTTAATTCATATTTTTACATTGGGAAATGGCATGCCTTTTGTGTACTTACCTTTTTATGTAGAAAAAATACAGACTATAAAAGATAGTTGGTAATGGATGTTTTCCTCACAAAAATATAGAGACATTTCCAATCACTTTTCACGACAGTGGAGATGCTGAACTTGTGCTGTTCCCAGCTAATAATTTACTCCAATCAATTCAGGCTTCCCTTTTCCTAGGCACTGATTCAATGTCTATTAAATAAGTAATAGCTGGACTCTAAATTATTCCAATAAATGTACTTACTGCAAGTTTGAGAGAACTTTTATTCCCTCTATTGAAGAAATACATCATTTTACATATAAAAGATTGTGGATCCAGAGTTCTCAAAATAACCATGAGAAATGATTTACTAATACTTTTTAAAGTAGAATGGGGTAGGTATTTTCCTTTTGATTAATGAACAAGTAAATCATAACTATTTGAAATATAAACCTTAGCCTGATTAAAATTGCTTGAAGGGTTTGATGTACTCTCAGAGAGTACACAGAATGTATACATGTCATATCTACCTTGTTTTGTTCTTTTATTACAAAATATGTTAGAAAAAGAGTTGCTTTTAGCAAGTTTCGTGTAAGTGTCCTCACTTTGGATCCAGTGAGAAAATTGAACGAAACTTAGCTGCAACACTCAGACCTCCAGTGTGCCTTGAATGTAAATCATAGGAATTCCCCTCTGTGATGGCCTACATCTTCTGTTTGCAGCCATACATTATGTCCACTTGTAAAAGTTTGTATACAGGGACACAGTGTTGTATTACTCAGTTACAGTGAGTTTTGGTCTTTCTGCATGTTTAATGTTTGTATTTGCTAGCATATTTCCCATGATTGTCCCAAGTTAATTTAGAAGATACCATTTTATTTCCTTTGAAATGAGTGCCCCCCCATATCACTGTATTATTGAACATCTAAAGATGCTTGTTATTTGTAATTAATATCAGTATTTGTATTTTGTAAGATTGTAGAACTGCCCACCAATAATAGAATTTATATCAGTAAACACAAATAATTTTTTTGAATTCTAGGATTTCTCTACTCCTAAAAATAGTTTATTTTTCTCTTCAGTCTTTGAATGGAGAAATAATAAAGTTGATTATTATATAAGTTTGTATTTACTGTTAGTAAAATAATACCTCCAAAACTGTAATAAATGTGTACTTTGAATTTCTTTCCTTATTATATCTTACATTTTATTGAAGTAGAATAAGAATGTCAATATTATTAATACTAGAAGGTTAATATTTTATTAATAATTTTAGTCCAGTTTTTCCATGTAGAAATTCTCAATTTATTAATAGTTGGTTGTGTCTCCTGATTAAGTAGTGAACATTTCGCCTGAGCAACCAGCCTCCCTGAACTGCATTACTAGAATTATTGACCAGCTTCTAGAAACATAGAATATTCTATATATCATTATATATTATAGTATATTACATTATATATACATTTTTAGAAAATATAGAACATATAAATGTAAGGTGACCAAATTTTAAATTTTAAAAGGAAAAGTATTCAATTTGGGTTTAGCGCAGATTAACTTTAATAAATTCTGATAGGTTAGGCAACAGTCATTCTATTCTGAATGTAAATTAATTTTATAAAATAACTAAACTTAATTCTTTAAAGAGAGAAAGTATCCATTAGTTTTTATTAAAATGTTAAATAATGCTAATTGACCAAAGCATTTAATTTTGTGATGTTTTTGTTATTTTATAAGGAAGCGTTTATTCCCTTAACCTCACATGTGGTGCTGATTCCTCAAAACTAGATTCTACAGTTTAAGCTAATTATTTTTCAAGACACAACAGGAAGATGATCTTGATGAGTTTTCCCAAGTAGAATTATAAGATGTCATCTGCGCTCACATGTCCTTGTAAAGTAAAATACAAGGATGAGGCCTTTTTTTCTCGTATCGTTTTTTTTTTAATATGTGTTGAATTAAGTTTATCTTAAGTGTGACGTTTGTGGGGGGAGAAAAGCACGCTCTCTTTTTTCTGTTTTCATTTCAGCACCACCACCGCCGCCGCCGTCTAGGGGAGGGCCGCCTCCTCCTCCCCCACCCCCACACAGCGCCGGCCCGCCGCCCCCTCCCGCCAGGGGCAGAGGCGCTCCTCCTCCACCACCTTCTAGAGCTCCCACAGCGGCACCTCCACCCCCGCCTCCGTCCAGGCCGGGTGTGGGAGCCCCTCCACCGCCACCAAATAGGATGTACCCTCCTCCGCCTCCAGCCCTTCCCTCCTCAGCACCGTCGGGGCCTCCACCGCCACCTCCACCTCTGTCCTTGGCCGGGTCAGCGGCACCGCCCCCGCCACCTCCACCCCCGCCTCCACCGGGGCCTCCGCCTCCGCCCGGCCTCCCTTCTGACGGGGACCATCAAGTTCCACCTCCTGCAGGAAACAAAGCGGCTCTTCTAGATCAAATTAGGGAGGGCGCTCAGCTAAAAAAGGTGGAACAGAACAGTCGACCAGTGTCCTGCTCCGGAAGGGATGCACTTTTAGACCAGATACGACAGGGTATTCAGCTGAAATCTGTAAGTAATCTGTCCTTTTAAGTTTAGACGATCTGCCCTAACGAATTTTAAAGAAATTTATGAGACAACTTGGAAAATCTTTATTTTATTTTCCTTCATGCCTCTTTGCAGTTTGTCTCCCTCTCAAAAAAATAAATCACTAATCTGATCTCTATCACTGTAGATTAGTTTTGCCTGTTCTTAGAACTTCATGTAAGTGGAGCATTATATATAGTATGTTTGCTGTGTTCTAGACCTCACTTCTGAATAAAATTTATTTGAATTTAAAGATAAATCTTTAAACTGCGGAGAATCGCTACTTGTAACCAATTATAACCATCTTGGTAAGTTTATACCATTAACTTTATGAAAACTAAACGATATTCTAAAGTTCCTGTACTCTAGAACTTAGATTAGTAGAGAACCCAACTTTGCAGAAACTTGAAAGTTTTCTCATAGAATTTTGGATAGTGTTGGTAGAGAATTTTGGATCCTCTGTATTGGAGGAGAGCTTATAGTCTTCTAGAGCAGAGGTTGGCAAACTGGTTTTTTTTTTTAAGGATCAACCAAATGGTAAATAGTTTAGACTTGCAGGCCATATGGTCTCTGTCACAGCTACTTGGCTTTGCTCTTGTACCACAAATGCAGCAGCATACACCATGCCTAATTGACTGGGCTTGATTATGTTCTGGAAAGCTTTATTTATGGACACGGAAATTTGAATTTCATATCATTTTCACATGTCACAAATATTTTTATTTTCTTCCAATCATTTAAAAATGTAAAAATCATTTTTCACTTTAAAAAGTTCCACAAAAGCAGGATGGGCTAGATTTGGCCCATGGGCAATAGTTGCTGACCCCTTTTCTAGAGCCTAAATTTAGCCTGCTTCTGAGCTTCCACATGTGGTCTCAGTTCCAAGAGGAACATCCTGGGGCTTCAGGTAGATGATGAATACTGGATTTTTCTGTGCAGTAAATGAAGATGAAAGGAGATTTTAATTGAAAACAGTTTTGTGGTGTAGGGAATTATGGTAACTCTCTAAATCAGCAAAGCGTGGTTAGGAGGAGAATGATGGCAGGGAACACAGCTGACTGAATGAAAACATTTAAACAGCACAGATGTAAAAAAAACTGATCTTTAAGGTGGATCAAGATATTTTCTTGCCATGTGATCAGCCTGTGAGCAGTTGTCTCTTCTCCCTTTACACATTTAGTTTAGACTAAAGGTTTCTCAGGAACAGTTGGAGAATTTTGAATAGTTGTTAGTCGGAGGAATTAGAGTCAAAGGGGCGCCTGGGCTGCTCAGTCAGGTAAGCGTCCAACTTCGGCTCAAGTCATCTCTCTGCTCTCAGTGCTGAGCCCACTTTGGATTCTCGGTCTCCCTTTCTTTTCTCTCTGCCCCTCCCCACTCGCATTTTCTCATGTACTCTTTCTCAAAAATAAATAAACATTTATGTATTTATTTATTTTTATTATTATTTTTTTAAATGTTTTATTTATTTTTTATACAGAGGGAGACAGAGCATGAGAGGGGGAGGGTCAGAGAAAGAAGGAGACACAGAGCTGGAAGCAGGCTCCAGGCTCCAAGCTAGCTGTCAGCACAGAGCCTGATGGGGGGCTCGAACCCACGAACGTGAGATCTGACCTGAGCCGAAGCTGGAGGCTTAACCGACTGAGCCACCCAGGCACCCCGAACATTTATTTAAAAAAATGACCACAGTCCACGTGAATAGCAGGCTTTAATGGACTTTACCTTAGACTCTGTGTCACTCATTCCCGCCTCTGCCACTCCTAACTTATCTTTTAGTTTCTCTTTTCTATTTCCTTTCTTTCCCACAATCAACTTTTATTGCTCTCTCTCATTTGCTGTTACTAATGAGGTGTTATTTTAAATGAATTGAATTATATTCTCATTTTTTAGTCCCACCCCTTGTCCTCTTAATTTAAAATATTACTGAGTTAAGTCCTTTTTTCCCCTCCATCATCACTTCTTCCTATCTCATCCCAACCCTCTTTATTCTCTACATTTCTTTTAGAGAGAAAAGTATGTTCCATTTTATATGTAGGCTATTCTTCCCCTAAATAATCACCTTTTTATGTTAATTTCAGAGTAATATCCTAGAGGGATACATCAGTGAATCATTGGCATGTTGCATGTGATCTGAGTCTATAGCTTTACTTCGTTTTTTAAGAAAACTGTTCTGTGGTTGAGATTTCTCCAGCTATGTTTCTTTAAACAATGTATGTAAATCATTTATTCAGAGATGATTATGACTAACATAAGATCTCAGTTGGCAGGGAGGGTATAAGTATTCACCTACACTGATTTCGAATTCTGTGCTCATAGTACATCAGATAGCACTGTCCAAGTAAGCGCCTTTGCAGATGTGTTTGTGTCAGTGTTGTGCTCCTGCAGTCTGTCTGCTGTGTATTTTCAAATTGCTTCAAGGGAGTCTTAACTGTTTTTTCTAACTGCTACTACACTTCTTTGAGAGCCTCATGCTGACCTTCAAACCTCAGAAACTGTTTCTGTTGTCTTTTTCATTTTGTGGCACTTCTATACCAGTAGTAGTTCTTACCCAGTCTCCCAAAACTTAAATACTAATGAATGAATCAGTGCCTTATGGGAAATTACTTTCGGGTTTTTTGGGTTTTTTTTTTTTTTTAAGAAAAAGAAATTTTTTTGAGAGACAGAGATAGTTTGAGCAGGGGAGGGTCAGAGAGAGAGGGAGACACAGAATCCAAAGCAGGCTTCAGGCTCTGAGCTGTCAGCACAGAACCTGATTTAGGGCTTGAACCCACGAACTGTGAGATCATGACCTGAGCCAAAGCCAGATGCTTAACTGACTGAGCCACCCAGGCGCCCCAGGAATTACTTTGAATATTTTTAAAATAAAAAGATCTGTGAAGTCTCCAGAAAGACAACTAGTATTAGGAGAAGAGCTGTAAAGACCAAAATAAGTTTGTCCAATAAAGTGGGTTTTCTTTGGGAAATGATTAGAATTGAAGTAAAACAGCTGTGCGATTTCATTTTTAAGTATACTAATATTCTGCCTTCATATGGGTCATGTAAGTCCAGAGACAGAATTAACAAAATTAGTTATTTTGTATAAATGATAGCTCATTTTAATCAAAGTACACTTAGAGCAGTACTTTCTAAATTATGTATATATTTTTTCCTGAATCTCTATAGATTTCCTGTATTTTCTCTTTTTAAGTGAGACTTGGAATCAGAGTATTTTATATAGATACTTGACTTTAGTGAGACCCCTTGATGTTGTTTCCCCACCCCCAACGTAGTTTATACTAGATAGAAGTCCTTTAGTTACGGATAGTGGTTGCGTTGTGAGGTAGGTACACTTTGAAAGCTACCTGACTGAGCTTCTTGAAGAGAAGTTATATTACGAGAAGTAAAGTTCATTTTGACTTATAATAATGTATATACGTATGTTACATGTATTTGTAGGTTTGTACCATATGAGGTATAAATATAGTATATAAAGATATATAGCTTGTTAGTGAAGCTGAGTTTTTCTAGAAGATTAGAAGTCTCTTCACTTGCTCTTAGATATCTTAAGTATCCTCACCTAACAACTCTAAGAATCTGAATATACCTTAGTTTTATGTAAAATGCTGTTCCTTGATAATAAAGTTTCATCAGCTAAGGCTTTGTGTTCTAGAGTGAACAGAAGTAATCCAACTTCAAGGGCAAGTACTATTTAGGAAAAGGTTTGTTATTCTAAATTTGGAAATGTGTTGATGGCTGTATACATTAAGGAGTATATTTTGAATAATTATTTTAAGGCACAGTTTATTTCTTCTTAACTTAGTTAATCCTGTCCTGGGCTTGTTTGTTTGCTCTTTTTTTTTTTTTCTTTTTTTCTTTTTTAAAATAGGAAGTGATTCTAAAAAGGTAAGACTTCCTAGAGACAAAAATTTCTTGCTAAGGATTTATTTCTAAATTTTGCTCCCTTTCTTTTCCAAGGTATCTGATGGCCAAGAGTCTACACCACCAACACCTGCACCCACTTCAGGAATTGTGGGTGCACTGATGGAAGTGATGCAGAAAAGGAGCAAAGCCATTCATTCTTCAGGTCTATTGATTTATATGAGCACATGTATATTTCATTTTAATATTTGATGTTCCAGTGTTTTTTAATATATTTATGGTAGTCTTTGCTAGCTTCTCCCCTGCTATTGAATAACATTTTTATAGATATTAGGACAAATTTTTAAAAGTTGTTGCCTCTGTGATTAGTCTATCTGAAGTTTAATGGATTCCAGCACACCATAGCCCTAAGCATAAATTGGAGGAACAGCTTCAGAAAAGTAGCAGTTTCATTTCCTATACTGGGAATGCTAATAGATGCCTGGCAAACCTCTAAACAAAGCTTAAGATTCTGGATCACATTCCTGTGACATTCTTGTGACATGAGAAATTCACGTTTCCCTGATTTGTGAGCATCCTGGCTGAGAAATTGGGTTTTCTGGGGTTTACTAAAGAATCCTGAAGTTTTTTGTGTCTTCTTTTTTTTTTTTTTTTTTGTCATTTTCTAAAAGGTTTATTTGAATAAACTAGTTCTCCCTATTCTGAGGCGTTTATTAAGCATGTGTATACCACCATATAAATGGATGTTACTTTCAAAGGAGAAAGCAATCAGTCTTGCTGATACAGTGCTTGAGGTTACTAACAAGCTTCCCCTGTGTGCTCTACTAGGATCTGATCTTTGTTCTAATTGGATCTGTTATTTATACTCTGTGGACTCAATTTTTTAATTTGTTTTATGGAGAGAATTCATGAATTCTATCTAAGATCTATTACTAATATTTGTTTTTTTTAAATAGACCTAATTATTCCAATATTGTGTTATAAAGATAGAATAGGCTAGTTTCATTCTGTAGGTATTTATTGTGGGATAACAATTTAAAAGCAATGAAAGTCCCTGCCTCCATGGAGCATGCATTTTGATGAGAGACAACAGTAAACAAAATAAATTAGAAAAATACATATAAAATGGTTATAGGCGCTAAGGACAAAAATTAATCAGGAAAAGGAGATATAAGGACTTGTAGCTGTAGGAGGGAAGTTCATTTTGGTCTGGACTGTTAATATAAATTGAAATAGGATGAGGCCTATCTCAAGTGACATTTGAGAAAAGACCAAAAGGAGTTCAAGGAATAAACCATGTAGAAAATTGGGGAAAGTGTGTTCATTCAGGTAGAAAGAACAGCAAGTGCAAAGTCCCTGAGGTAGATGAATAATGATGAGGTCAGTATGGCTGAGTAAGGGAGAGGGAAAGAATAGTAAAGTATTAACAAGAGGTCTAAGAGGCCCTCAGTAGTAAGGCTTTGGAGGCTGTGAATATGATGGGAAGTCACCAGAAGGTCCTTAGCAGAGGGATGGCAGTGATCCAGGTAAGAGATAGTAGAGGCTTGAATGAGGTTGGTAGCACCAGGGAGCAGGGGTTGGATACTAGGTGTATTGTGAATGTGGAAATAATTGAGCTTGCTGATTGATTGGAAGTGAAGTTTGGAAAAAAGAAAAGCGTGAAGGATGACTCACAAGATTGTTGACTTGAGTATGAAAACGGTGAAATTTTCATTAATGGAGTGGGATATGATTTAGGAGGAGCAGATTTGAGAGGAAAGATCAGGAGTTTGGTCTTTATAAAGACTAAATTTGAGGTGCTTAACTAAAACTTCAAATGGAGATGTTATGCAGGCATTTGATTATGAGCCTGAAGTTGGGGGAGGAGGTCTGGACTGTTAATTAAATTTGCTTGTCATTGAGATAGGCCTGGTACTTAAAGTTATGAAGGTGGGCGGGATCCTTGAAGAAGTGCGTGTAAGTAGAGAAGAGAAGGTCTAGCAGGCTCTGAAGGCTGGAGAGTGCAGGATCTTGGGAGCCACATGAAGTGTTTGAAGGAAGATGGAGTCGGGGTGTGGGTCAAAAGTATGATTGGTCAAGGAAATGAGAACAGGGAATCGCGCTTCAGTTTCAGCAATGGTCGGTCATTGGTGACCTAGAAAAGAGCAATGTCATTGAGTGCAGGAGAGAATAGGAGAGGAGAGGGGGCAGCTGTGTATTTGGACTGCCTGCTCTGTTTCCTTAGTGGCTCAGGGTCAGTGAGTTTCCTACCTAGCCTAACAGTCTGTTCAGCCAGGTGTATTTTTTTTTTTTTTTACAACTTTTCTTTAAAGATAGTTAAATGGGCCTTTCTTAGATTTCAGATAAATGAAAATTCAGAGAGGCCAACCCAAATGAGGGTTTACACATGAAGAAACACCTGTTGTAATTCCTTACCTAGATACTAAGGGACTTACTTCTTAACTCTTGTTCTGCTTTTCAGCTGACCATCATACTCCTTATGTGTATTTTATTTGATTCCTTTTAAATTGCCCTCGTAACTAGATTCCTCCAGAAATCGACTGGTTTGTGTTTCAGCAGTTAAATAATTAGAGAAATCACCCATGAATTCTGTAATATTTTATTTTTACATATGTTTTGTTTGACTTGATTTTCTTTTAGATGAAGATGAGGATGAAGATGATGATGAAGATTTTGAGGACGATGATGAATGGGAAGACTGATCTATATATTATATATATATTTTTAAGGTGAAATACTAAACACTACTTTCTGTCTATGGATTCTGTAAAATTATCATGTAAATGTTCTACCAATTTGCTGTATATTTTTGTTGCCTTTTTGCTTTTTTTTATTAATCTGTGCAATACCTCATTTAATCTGTAAAGGTTTGTCAAAATCCTCTACAAAGCTACTCCCTGTTATTGTGTGCAAGTTTACACCAGGATGCACTTAATTTGTGAATATTTGTCATTCCATCAACAAGGGAGTTTAAATATTATATGTGAGACTGACAAAAACCGTAATGTAATTTAGTTATAATGCCAGAAGGAAAACACTATTTTCATACCCTACTTTTTCTGTACCTAAATTTTCTTATTAAAATCTAGTATAGCACTACATTCTTTTTTAAGTGATACAGACCTTAGTTTATTTAGCCCCTTCGTTCCGAACACCATGCTACATGAATGTTGAAGCTGACACGTTGCACCGTTCTCTAGACATCACTGCACTGGTGCGGGCTCTGGGCTTGTAGCAGCACGCCCTGCGGAAGACCACTCCAGACACCCTCGTCGGGAAAGCCTGGAGCGCCTCTCCGGCAGCATCGCCTGTCCCGGTGCGGAAGTGGTACGCGGAGGCTGGAAGCCTACGGAGACCTTGCTCGCCTGTACTTGACTGAGATTATTTTTATGCTATAGCAAATGGGGCAGGCTCTTTTTGGCAAAAATTTAGAAGTATTTTTGGTATTACTCTTCAATGGTTATTTAAGTTTTTGCGGTTTGGATTTTAGGGGTAATAGTCTACATAAACTGAAGGAGGCTATACATTATGGATACTTCAGTTTTGGTTAAGTACACGATAAAATCAGAACATTCTGAAAATGATGTGGAATTACTGGGTAGCGTGTATGGATTGAGGTACTCAGAAATACCAACCATAAAATGTAATCGAGCTGGCAAAGGTAAACACTGTAATGCCCAACCTAGTACACTATTTGAACATTTTTTTAAATATAATTTCTCAAGGTTTTTGTCAAGTGTCAGGTGAACGGTTATGCTTTTCTTAAAAGATTGGTGGTCCCAACGTCAAATTTCTTGAAAGACATAATTGAATGATAGATTTTTAAAAAAATTAAGTAAAACTTTACAACCTGCACATTTGTTATGTATACTAAATGATATGTTAAAATTAGGGTTTCCTTGCCTCTCTACAGTACACTAATCCGCCTAAAGGTGGTTTTTTTTTCATATTTATAGTGCTAATTATCATACCTACCTATTTTAAATTTTAGGTAGAAAAATGATCTGATTTAAATACAGATACGTATTTTTCTCACATTGAGTCATATGCAGAATGTAGTTCCAGATGTATTTCGTTACTATAATCACAGTATCCAACTAAAAATTAAGCTCTCTAGAATTGTACCGACCAAAATCTAGTATTGGCATGGTCTTGACAGGCTGGACCTGCAAGATCCAGCTTGAATTTTAACCAGTTATCTATCACATAATCTCTAGTGATCCTGCATCTAGTTATCATAAGAAATAATTTAAAAGGTTTTGTTGCTGAAAGCAGTAAGTGGTGCAGTAAAATAGTTAAGTTATTCAAAGAATGTTACCTTCCTTGCAAGAGTAATTTAAACACAGGGGAGAGTCTAGACTTTTTGTTTCTTGCAAAAACAGTGCCCTCTGCTGCTGGAAACCTTTTTCTGCTTACTCTCATTTCTACCGTGGCTTGAGCTCAGTGACCCTGCGTCTGTTGGGGATGAGGCTGGACAACTACGAACCAATAGAGTTAGGAATTTGTGCAAATGGTAAATAGAGCATTGTAATTATTTTTCAAGTAATAGTAAACATTTTTCATTTTTTATCATTGTGACAAAATTATTTAAAAAAAAACATTTTAAATATCCTAGAAATGTCTTTAAGGTAATGCCAACTTAAGATCTCTCTTAACTTTGGCCCAGGAATTCAGGGTTTTCCAATGAACTTAGGTGCGATAAGTATTTATCAGGAGCTGCTCTGAGTAAAGGATATCAGTTCCTGGAGTTGGAAACACAATTTTAAACACATAAAATGGGTACAAAATTTGCCAAAGGTAATAGAGTTTATTCTTCTTGAAGAACAAAAAGGCTTTCTGTTATTGTTGTTGCACAAAGTCTAAATTCCTATTGGGTGAAGCCCAGCAGCTGTGGAGGTCAGTCCAGGCATGAGGACCACGTCCCCTGCAGATGTGCGGCTGCATGTCCCAGTCCTCAGCGCCTGGCACTGTGGGCGGCACTGCACCTGTGCTGTGTCGGAAAGCCTCCCGTGTGTCCTGCCGCTAAATGACCGTCTGCCAGCCTTCGCATCGAACAAACTAGCATGAGGCTTTTTATATCTAAGTGCTATGTGATAGACAATTTCAGCTAGCCACGTATCGTGTGTGTGAGACTCATAAAAGACTTTTCAATCATTCATTTCCATTTATCAACTGAAATTTTGTTTAGTATGTGAATTTTTTTGAAATGTATAGTGATAGGATATTGCACTGGTGGCAATTCATCATGGAGCATAATAAAATTAATTTGACCCAAACAGGCGAAATAAGTGTTTTTCTCTCTTGTTAAGAGATCAAAATGGGTTTAAAAAAAAGATTTAACTGTAGATTATAATAAAGGCTACACCGGTGGCAGGGCGAGGGTTGAAGTTTTCAGCAGACTGCGAGCCCTGAGGGAGTGTGCCATTCGGTAAACACCCGTGAGCAGAAGAATGTCACACCCTGTTCTGCCTGAATGCTGACAGCTGCCCAGCAGCCCCCTGGAAGCTACCGCTGCGAAGCCGGCGGTCACACTGCAAGGACACTCACTGCAGCTCCATCACTTGCCACATCTCCGAAATCGGAATGGGCCCGAAGCTTCCTGGCTATGTCGGTGGTAGCCACAGACAGCAGTGCACGCGGGACTTAACTGGTACTTTGTAAATGGCCTCAAAGATGGTACTTCAAACAGGAGCCTCGGTTTTGACCAATAGAATGTTCTGTTCTGCTGACTCTGGCACGAGTGGGTGTCTGAAGATTAAACTGAGTGATGGAATCTAGCGTGTAGGATGCTACAAAATGCCTTTCGAGAGCTCTCGCCAAATTTATATGTTTTATTAAAATGTTGTTTCTGTTGTACAATGTGAAAACTGAGGAATGTATTAACCAAACTTGAAAACCAATTTTTAAGAGACAAATGCCTCAGAATTGGCCTTGTCGCATTATATTTATCTAATCAAAGGAGAAATTCCTGAAATAACTTACTCTCCTTCAGAAATGGAGTTCTTAAAGGACAAGTAGAGAGATGAGGTCTATTTATAGTACAATAGAAAACTCTTTGTGGAAAAGAAAAGTTTTACTTTGCACACATTGTATTGACATTCTTAAATCTTACCTCCAAAAGATAACATTCTCTTATAATCTCTTTGGGTTTCACTGATTAATTATTTTTAATATTTATTTTTGAGAGAGAAAGAGAGCTCACAAGCAGTGGAGGGGCAGACAGAGAGACAGAGAATCCAAAGCGAGTGCTGTGCTGACAACAGACAGCCCTGATGCAGGGCTTGAACTTAGAAATTGCGAGATCATGACCTGAGCAGAAGTTGGATGCCTAACTAAGCCACCCAGGTGCCCCACATTGATGGATTTTTTTTAACCTTTGTAGCGAAGCCACTGGGAAAAGGTGTAATAAATTGGCTGTTATGAATGTAATGGGGGGCATACCTTGCAGTTAATGCTAAGACTGCCTTTGCTTCCACAAGTGACACATGGGTTCCTCCGTTGTGAGAAGGAGGCCACTGACAGTTTTGGCCTTATTACAAAACATGTCTATATAAATCAGCCATAGCTTTTTTTTTTAACATCATTGGTCATCCTAACTATTGATGCAGTATTTGATTTCATACACGTCCACTGTAAATCTTAACTGGTCATATGTACCACCATCAAGATTGACAAATCAAGATATGAATAGCACACAATCATTTCATGCATTGGAGAATTACTAGTAAATTTGAAGTCCCTGATTTTGTAACAACCACAAAAATTTCTTACACTTATTTAGTAAGGATTTAAAAAATTTTTTCTACTCAAGAGGAAGTTAACTTTAACAGTATCAGATTGCATTATGGAATTAGAAGTTCCAAATGTCATATTGACATTACTTTCTGGCTTGGCCTGGATGGCATATCCTGACCTAAATTCGGTTTTATCTTGGTTTTGGCTACAGGTGTGAGGATTTTCATCAAAGCTGAAGTCTAAGAATTTGTACGCCTCAATATCAACCATATTTAAACAATTGTTTGTTAAGACTAAACAGGTGATGGACATTAAAATATAATTGCAGGGAAGTAGATCCCCTCCCTCCTTCCATCTAAAATATCTATTTCACAACTGGAAGACAGCTGGAGACCATCGGGTTCCACCAAGCCAACTCACCCAAGTGGGGGCTCGCCTGAGGTCTGTTAGAAGGAACTCATACTAGAATTCAGATCTGCCAGTTCAGCTGCTTGTCCATGCACCTCAATACGGTTTTATTCTTCTGTATTTTTCTTCAATTATGAGTAAATTGCAGATTTACTTAGTTTCTAAAAGATTTATGGCTACAGATTTTACCCTTTCTCACATGTCATCTGGGTGTTGATAGAAGCCGCCAGCATCCTGTTCCCGTCTCTGCCTGGGAAAGCTGGCTTGCTTTGAGGAGCCAGCCTCTGACTCCAAAGCATGTGATCATATTTTGGCTCAATGATGGCGGCCACCCTACATTGTCCAAGCATTCGGTCATCACAGGACACTCCTGTCATTTAGTACTGGGTTAAAAAAAATGAGCTTTTTATTCTACATCCAACTTATTTTTTGTTAATTTCTTATGGATGTAAAAGCTATTGCCTTTATCTAGACATAAGTATTTCGTAAGCCCTTAACACTCAACTCACCTAACAAAAAATTAGTTTGAGAATGTATTAATCTTTCTGTATAATTTTCAGTCAACAGCTGCACTGTCAATTTAAAGACCAGGAGTTCTTCCAAGAGGACAAGGACAAAGTGAACACTTTAAATCCAACTTCCTGGTTTTCTTCTTAGAGAGGGGAGATTCGAACTTAGTGGTATGTACTTTGCCCTTACGGGAAAGAGGCAGGAGAGGAAAGATTGTGTTCCAGTGTTTGTGGTGTTGAAGGAATAAAGTGAAAGGAAAAGGCATCCCCAGGTCCAGTTAACTATAGGGAGACAAAGCTGTTCGTAATGTCCCAATTCTGTAGTGGTCTGTTCACTCTAATTAGCTGCTTTAATCTACTTCTGAACCTAAACAACTTTCATTTTATTTTATTATTTTAGTTAGGGTGGGAGTCTATGGAGGGAGAATATGTATTTGCAAGCAGATTTTTGTTGGGATCGGGAAAACATTCAGCAAGTAAAATTAAATGTATTAAAATCTCCATTTTGAAGAGTGATAGTTAAAAAAGAAGTCGATAAATTGGATAGTTGGTTTTTTTATTAAGCAAAGATCTAAATGTAGAAGGGCCAGCTTTTTCTGAGTTGTATATTCAGCTAAAACTCAGTTTATACCAGTCTTTTCAAATGGAAAATACATTTTTTTTTTGTTTTGAAAAGACTTTTCTGAACTTCGCTGCGGATATTTGACCACCATTGTGCTGTAGCTAACATTAACAGGTAAGTGATTATGAGCAAGTCTGATTTGATAAGCGTCGTCCTAGAATTGCAACCATTTTCTTTCCAAGCCACCGATAAATGGAGCACATTATGATTCTATTTCTGTGGCCTTGTTTGTCCCTGGTTGAACAGTAGACACTAGAGAACAGGTTTGTGGGAACCTGCTGCCTAAAAACGTTTCGAAAATTTGAGTCGATTCTGAGCCAGATGTTTGCTTCAGGTCTGCACCAGAGCCCTAAAGTTTACAACCGCCGTGCGTGGGTCAGCCTGATGTGGTTTCTGCCGCGAGGCCCTGCGGCGAGCTCTGTGCTCCACGGAGCCCCCAGCCCCCTCTTCCCTTCCACTTCCATCACGTCGTTTGCCAGAGTAACAGAAACCGTGGTTTGATTGGGAGTCACTATGCTTTTCATAGATGTTTCTTCATTTCCCAAGTATCCAAATATGAAGCCAAACATCATGCCACTGGGAAGGGTAGGGAGAAACAAATACATTGTGCATTTGAGTTTAGTTTGGAGTCTAAAGCTTCTGTCCTTGTTAAAGGACACTTGAACTCAGATGGGATTTGGTGGGTCATTGGAAAAGCTAGGGTGACGTGGGGGGGGTGGGATGTGGTTGTATTCTGTCCACTGCATGGCTGGTCAACACTTAGATGTAGCATTGCCTTCCTTTCTTGGTGTTGGTTTGTGATGTGTGTTGAGTTAGAACTGCAGTAATGACCCCACACACAGACTGGCTGACATAATAAAGCAAGTATGTTTCAACACTTGGGAACCAGTGCTGTATCCTCACTTTGGTAAGATATACCACAAAATCAAAGATAGGGATGGGCAGTGTAAAAACTAAAGGTTTCCCAGAAACCTTTCAAATACATAAGTTTTAAAAGTATTAATAGGAATTGGTGAAGAAAATAAGAAGGAAGAGGAACAGAAAGAAATATTCTCCTGTATCAAGTTCCTGGGTCTTAAAAATTCCCAGGCATCATGGTTTTGGAACTATTAGGTAAGTGCACTTGAATGCAAGCATTATTATCCTAATACTTAGCCAGACTAGTTAAAGTGATTATTGTTACTGTAAATTGAAGATGCCTGGGTGGCTCAGTCAGGTAAGCATCTGACTTCAGCTCAGGTCATGATCTCACTGTTCATGAGTTCAAGCCCCACATTGGGCTCTGCTGACAGCTCAGAGCCTGGAGCCTGCTTCCGATTCTGGGTCTCCCTCTTTCTCTGCCCCTCCCCTACTTGAACTCATGAACAGTCTCTCTCTCTCTCTCTCCCTCTCTCTCTCTCTCTCTTCCTCTCTCTCTGTGTCTCTCAAAAATAATAAACATTAACAAAAAATTCTTACTGTAAGTTGGAAGTAGGTACCAGAATGAAACAAATCTGTTGTTCTGTACTAATATATCTCTAGATCAGGGTAAGAGAAATTTATGTGGCCACGTAATGCTAAGACCCATTGAGAAATTGGGCTCTCTTCCTCCCCTGCCAGCTTTGAACAGGTTTTTGTAGTTTACCAAGTTACCTTAACCCAGGTTAGGAATAGAAGATATGCTCATGACTGATAACAAAAGAATGGCCCAAGGTCACACATGGGTGAAACAGGCAAGGAGACTGGAAAAACCTTGACACTTCATGTTGGAGATACACATGTGTGGCTACCAATGGCTGAGGCCATGTAAGCCACTTCCAAACCTTCCAAAAATACAAGATCTGCTCTAGCAGGTCATTGGAGATGCAGCCTTGAAGCCTCCCATTATTAAGGTTATTAAAGAGATTGTGTTTGGGGACACCTGGGAGGCTCAGTCAGTTAAGCATCTGACTTCGGCTCAGGTCATGATCTCAGGGTTCATGAGTTCAAGCCCCATGTTGGGCTCTGTGCTGACAGCTCTAAGCCTGGAGCCTGCTTCCGATTCTGTGTCTTCCCCTCTGTTCCTCCCCTATTTGCACTCTGTCTCTGTCTCTCTCTTTCTCAAAAATAATAAACATTTAAAAACTTAAAAACATTGTATGAGTGTGCAGGAGCAGGAACTTTTATGTATACTGATGTATACAAACTGTATTTATGGAACCTGTGGAAATTTATGACCTGTGGAATTTATTCATGACCTGTGGAAATTGGAAGCAACCTGCCCAGGTACAAGGAGGAGATATTAGTGCACAAGTACTTGGCTGACTCCATTTAGACAGAGAAATAGCATTTTAGCTATTGGTCATGATTCTTAGAAAGTTTACATTAATGCACTCAGCATCTAATGAGAAAATCTGGGGGGGGGGAACAGAAAAGGAAAAGATTTATATTTATAATCATTATCCACAAGACTGGCAATGGGTCAAAAGGAAAACTTAGGCTGGTTTCAAGATTTGGTGACGACAGGCTGATGAAAGCAGGGTTGTTCATTTGGACTACTGTATAATTTATAAATATGGCAGGAGTTTAAATAAGTCACTGATGTAACATAAGAAATACATGTATATCCTTCAGAAGTTGTCAGTGCTAAGTTAGGATTTCTCCATGGATGGTTTTTTTCCCTTATAATTGGGAAAAAAAGACCAGCCATTAGGCACGGAATTTGGGGCATGCAGACTCTCAATATCCAACATACTATTCTGCCAAGTGTTGGTGCTGGCAACACTTAGACTATTATCTATTTCTTCAAAAATAACTGGCCTGAATTAATGTGGCCTTGACAATGGTATTAATTGACTTACCAGAGCTGTTCTGGAAAGTCCTCTGGAGGAACAAGAGTAATGATATGTTCAGTTCAAAATATAGAAAATTTGTTCCCAAGTTGTTTGGTTTCGAGACTTAAATTCCCACTGGCAATTTTTCACAGCATCTACCTCGAAGATAGAAGCCACAGCACCATGTTGACCAGGAAGGCAGAAGAAACAATAGGTTTCAGAAAATTACGGAGATTGCGTCCCTGAGTTGCTGTTTCTCTTCAAAGTATTGTCCCTTTAAATCACTTTCCAGCTTTTTCTTAATATTGTAGCAACAACCTCCCTTGGGCTTACCCCACCTAGACATCATCCAATACAATGTTTTTTTCTATGGTTTCCGTCATTCCTTTCTACTTCCCTCCCCCAAAACTGAAATGAACAGTAATTGGCAGGTAATTAAGAGGCCTGGGAGTATGAAAGACACAGAAGAGAACTGGGTTTGCATGTGTGTGTTCTTGAAACGTGTGAGTTCATATTGGGAAATAGCTCGGTGAAGATCCCATGAACGTTGTGTAAGAAATAGCAAGCGCACCTTCAGATATTGGCAATACATTTACCAACCCACGCAGGTGGTTTTGGTTTTGTCTTTGTTTTTCACTATTTTTAATTAAGTTTTGACTTAATTCCAGTATAGTTACAAGTGCTTGTCTAATAAACACCTTTCCCAGAGGGCACAGTCAACACCTGCCCAGTTAGCTTGCAATTCTCAACGTCTAGAACTCTCTGACCTCCTCAGAGATTCACCCCAGCCCTGTCCTGGTTCTGCAGGGGGGACTATAATGTGGGCGCTCATCCAGTTTCAGACTGGGCTCCTTTTTGATGATCATGAAGCCACTGAAGGGGTCTTCCAGAAGTCCCATGGCCATGAGTTATCCATGCCCAGATATTTTTCCTTTGAGATGTTTTTGCTTTGACAAAAGTCATGTTTAAAAAAGCATCCATTTTAATACTAACCAGTATTTATTAGGACACTTACTAAGTGTTGGACACTGCATGAAATATTCTACATGAGGAAATTGTCCCAATTTTTCAACCAAGGCAAATGAAACACGTTAAACAATTTGCACAGTTACAAAAGCTGGTATCCGTCAGAGCTGAGCCTCAGACTTAGGTCTGTCCTAATACAGCGGCTGTGTCTCTAACCACCAGAGCTCCCTGCCTGCTATGTGCATTAAGTCACCAGTGATAGTCTGGGTAAAAAATAAAACTATCACGCCAATAGCTTTACTTCAAAAGTGGAAGGCTTGGGATTGCTCTGCTTATGCATATGCGAATATCCAAAGGGAAATGTTGCATTCTGTTTTCCAGGAAAACAAACAAAACCCCAACACAACAAAAGGAAAATATAGTCATGCAGCTTAAACCAGCAGCCACTAAAAGCAAGCCAAAGCAAATTGTGAGATTACTGCAGGCTCACAATTTGGGAGTATTCAGGGAATAGAATATAGTATTTTTATAATTTATCTTTGGTTTGCTCATCCCAATCGCCATTTCCCCCCTTCCATCAGCATTAAAATATTTTTCCATGTGAAATATTAGATTAAGTAACTAACATATTTGAGTAATCCCAAATGCTTAATAAGTGATGACACAAGAATTTATTTGGAATTACCTCAGAGTCTTCTCTCTGAACGGGAAGTAGTCTCTTCCAGGACATCTCCTTTCCTTAAGCATTTTCCATGTATGTCATGTTTTTATCACCCCCAACGGTGATTTATGAATATCATATGTGGAGACAAAACTGGCTTTGTTTTTCCATTTTGGGGTTTTTCTTTCTTTCTTTTTTTTTTGGCTTATGTTAAGAAATGTGCATTTCTTTAAAAACAACTTTCGCCACTGATAGCTTCTGATGACAAGCACAGTTATGCTCCTTACAAATCAGGATTCCTGTTAAACGTCCTGTGAGTGTCTCTGAAAAGAGTCACCAGAAATTCTTGGCAGCATTTCGAGAAAAATAAATGAGGGTGTTGGCGCGTGTTACCTTGCTCCTCCTGAATGTGATATTTTCAGCTTTCTGCTGGTCTCCTGGGTAGGCTCCGCAGTTCCCCACTGGTATCATGTGGATGAACCAAAAGCTGCAAAAACTAGGGTACACCTTCTCCAAAGACCATCATAAATATGTATAAATACTTGTGTATTTTCCCCTCTGACTCTTCCTTGAAATGTCAGATAAAAAACTCAAATGGCCAAAAAATGTCTTTTAATTTTCCCCGTTTTGCTGAAGGGTTTGCACAGGGTGCCTCTGGGCAGCCGTTTGCTGCCTTGTCCGGTCACATGGATGCAAGGGTTTATAATGTGCAAGCCGCCGCCACCCAGCCCCTGGCTTGGAGAGGAGTTAGTACCCCAAGATTCAGGGAGCACCACTTGCATAGTGCAACCCGAGACTGACTTCTGATCATGTTTCTGTGTTTATATAACAGTGATCACTCAGATGGGTCAGCTGAGATTTCATTCAGGAGGAGAGAAAATTCAGGGCTTTGTGCTGGTGACAGCAGTATTTTGACCACAGCTTGTTAGGTTTTTCAATTACATGTCTAATTTTTTAAAATTCAAAATATGTAACCCCATGAAAGCTGTGTTGCTAAGAAACGGTTTAGCTTATAATAAAGACTATATAGTTAATTGTACAATGTTTCCATCTAGAACAAGTGATCAGTTGTCTGAAAATTAGTGCAGAATAGTTAATATACAAACAGATAATGTATCAGGGTAAAGACCGCCACTTTAGACTGCAAATTTGTCTTTAGGGTTTTAAAGATTATATCGGTTTTACCTCAAGATCATCCTTTTAGGGAACAGGACCTTTCATTCCAGCGTCAGTCCCTGGCTGGTCCCAGTGCTCTCCTGATAGAAGCGTGCAGCCACACGTGACTATGGCCCGACCTCTGCTCCCAGATCACACAGAGAAAAGGGGCTTTGAGGGAGGCGGGGCATCGAGGGAGGATGCTAATGTTCTTAGAACTCTGGCCTTACAATATGCACAAAGGAAGTGGCACCACTGGGTGATCCTTGGAGCCCCTAAACCCCCATGGGAAGGTCCTGGCCTGTCCTAGAACCTGGAACGAATCTTCCTCTAGAACTTCATTTCCCAACCATGTTCCTTTTGGATCCCATCCCACTGTGGGCCACTCTGGGAGGAATGATGAGAAGATGCCTCATGTTGTTTCTTCGTTGTCCTCGAGTAGCTGATATCTCCCATCTATTCAAATACATGTATTGAGTGCTTGCTGTTTATTAGGCATAAAGATAAGATACAGCCTCTGGTCTCCAGGATATTTAGTCCAGGAGGACAGCGGGAAGATTAAGACATGTACACATAGTATATAATGCAAGGCAAAATATATGGTGAGGCTGTGGAAAATAGAACAAAACAGGAGCAGCTATTGAAAAAGGAAGATGAGTTCAGTTTTAATTACATCATGTCTGAATGTAAATGCGTGGGGTCAGAATCATGGGGACGTTTATTTGTGCTGGAAGTAAGGATTTGGGGGTCATGTGGTATGAGTAGTATTTACAGATAGCATCTTGGATGAGGTCACCCTGGGAGAATGCGGAGAACAGAGGACCTTCTGAAGGAGGCCCTTTTTCTCATCTCCGTGGGTCAATGAGCCACTTGTCTTTCAGGGTCTCTGGAAGGATGAAGTAGGAGCCATCCAGGTCTGAGGAGTGGGAGGCGGATTCCGGACAGGTGAGGT